>NW_027254383.1:300000-479810 GCF_044704955.1 Pristiophorus japonicus | reverse complement strand
GTGTTCGGGGGGTCAGTGTTCGGGGGGTCAGTGTTCGGGGGGTCAGTGTTCGGGGTGTCAGTGTTCGGGGGGGTCAGTGTTCGGGGGTCAGTGTTCGGGGGTCAGTGTTCGGGGGTCAGTGTTCGGGGGGGTCAGTGTTCGGGGGGTCAGTGTTCGGGGGGTCAGTGTTCGGGGGGTCAGTGTTCGGGGGGTCAGTGTTCGGGGGGTCAGTGTTCGAGGGGTCAGTGTTCGGGGGGTCAGTGTTCGGGGTGTCAGTGTTCGGGGGGGTCAGTGTTCGGGGGGGGTCAGTGTTCGGGGGGTCAGTGTTCGGGTGTGTCAGTGTTCGGGGGGTCAGTGTTCGGGGGGGTCAGTGTTCGGGGGGTCAGTGTTCGGGGGGGTCAGTGTTCGGGGGGTATGTGTTCGGGAGGTCAGTGTTCGGGGGTGTCAGTGTTCGGGGGGCCATGCGGTGTTCGAGGTTCAGTGTTCGGGGGGTCAGTGTTCGAGGGGTCAGTGTTCGGGGGGTCAGTGTTCTGGGGGGTCAGTGTTCGAGGTTCAGTGTTCGGGGGGTCAGTGTTCGGGGGGTCAGTGTTCGGGGGGTCAGTGTTCGGGGGTCAGTGTTCGAAGGGTCAGTGTTCGGGGGGTCAGTGTTCGGGGGGTCAGTGTTCGGGGGGTCAGTGTTCGGGGGGCTATGTGTTCGAGGGGTCAGTGTTCGGGGGTGTCAGTGTTCGGGGGGGTCAGTGTTCGGGGGTCAGTGTTCGGGGGTGTCAGTGTTCGTGGGATCAGTGTTCGGGGGGTCAGAGTTCGGGGGGTCAGAGTTCGGGGGGTCAGTGTTCGGGGGGTCAGTGTTCAGGGGGTCAGTATTCGGGGGGGTCAGTGTTCGGGGGGTCAGTGTTCGGGGGGGTCAGTGTTCGGGGGGTCAGTGTTCGGGGTTGTCAGTGTTCGGGGGTGTCAGTGTTCGGGGGGGTTAGTGTTCGGGAGGGGTCAGTGTTCGGGGGGTCAGTGTTCGGGGGGGTCAGTGTTCGGGGTGTCAGTGTTCGGGGGGTCAGTGTTCGGGGTTGTCAGTGTTCGGGGGTGTCAGTGTTCGGGGGGGTCAGTGTTCGGGGTGTCAGTGTTCGGGAGGGGTCAGTGTTCGGGGGGGGTCAGTGTTCGAGGGTGTCAGTGTTCGGGGGGGTCAGTGTTCGGGGGGGTCAGTGTTCGGGGGGGTCAGTGTTCGGGGGTGTCAGTGTTCGGGGTGTCAGTGTTCGGGGTGTCAGTGTTCGGGGGGTCAGTGTTCGAGGGGTCAGTGTTCGGGGGGTCAGTGTTCGAGGGGTCAGTGTTCGGGGGGTCAGTGTTCGGGGTGTCAGTGTTCGGGGTGTCAGTGTTCGGGGTGTCAGTGTTCGGGGGTCAGTGTTCGGGGGGTCAGTGTTCGGGGGGTCAGTGTTCGGGGGCTATGTGTTCGGGGGGTCAGTGTTCGGGGGGTCAGTGTTCGGGGGGTCAGTGTTCGGGGGGCTATGTGTTCGGGGGGTCAGTGTTCGGGGGGTCAGTGTTCGGGGGGCTATGTGTTCGGGGGGTCAGTGTTCGGGGGGTCAGTGTTCGGGGGGCTATGTGTTCGGGGGGTCAGTGTTCGGGGGGGGTCAGTGTTCGGGGGGTCAGTGTTCGGGGTGTCAGTGTTCGGGGGTGTCAGTGTTCGGGGGGTCAGTGTTCGGGGGGTCAGTGTTCGGGGGGTCAGTGTTCGGGGGGTCAGTGTTCGGGGTGTCAGTGTTCGGGGGGTCAGTGTTCGGGGGGTCAGTGTTCGGGGGGTCAGTGTTCGGGGGTATCAGTGTTCGGGGGTGTCAGTGTTCGGGGGGTCAGTGTTCGGGGTGTCAGTGTTCGGGGGGTCAGTGTTCGGGGGGTCAGTGTTCGGGGTGTCAGTGTTCGGGGCAGGGTCAGTGTTCGGGGGGTCAGTGTTCGGGGGGTCAGTGTTCGGGGGGTCAGTGTTCGGGGGGTCAGTGTTCGGGGTGTCAGTGTTCGGGGGGTCAGTGTTCGGGGGGTCAGTGTTCGGGGGTGTCAGTGTTCGGGGTGTCAGTGTTCGGGGGGTCAGTGTTCGGGGGGTCAGTGTTCGGGGGGTCAGTGTTCGGGGGGTCAGTGTTCGGGGGGTCAGTGTTCGGGGGGTCAGTGTTCGGGGGTGTCAGTGTTCGGGGTGTCAGTGTTCGGGGGGTCAGTGTTCGGGGGGTCAGTGTTCGGGGGGTCAGTGTTCGGGGGGTCAGTGTTCGGGGGGTCAGTGTTCGGGGGGTCAGTGTTCGGGGTGTCAGTGTTCGGGGGGTCAGTGTTCGGGGGGTCAGTGTTCGGGGGGGGTCAGTGTTCGGGGTGTCAGTGTTCGGGGGGTCAGTGTTCGGGGGGTCAGTGTTCGGGGGGTCAGTGTTCGGGGGGTCAGTGTTCGGGGGGGGTCAGTGTTCGGGGTGTCAGTGTTCGGGGGGTCAGTGTTCGGGGGTGTCAGTGTTCGGGGGGGGTCAGTGTTCGGGGTGTCAGTGTTCGGGGGGTCAGTGTTCGGGGGTGTCAGTGTTCGGGGGGTCAGTGTTCGGGGGAGTCAGTGTTCGGGGGTGTCAGTGTTCGGGGGGTCAGTGTTCGGGGTGTCAGTGTTCGGGGGGTCAGTGTTCGGGGGGTCAGTGTTCGGGGGAGTCAGTGTTCGGGGGTGTCAGTGTTCGGGGTGTCAGTGTTCGGGGGAGTCAGTGTTCGGGGGGGGTCAGTGTTCGGGGGGGTCAGTGTTCGGGGGGTCAGTGTTCCGGGGTCAGTGTTCGGGGGGGTGAGTGTTCGGGGAGGGTCAGTGTTCGGGGGGTCAGTGTTCGGGGGGTCAGTGTTCGGGGGGGTCAGTGTTCGGGAGGGTCTGAGTTCGGGAGGTCAGTGTTCGCGGGGTCAGTGTTCGGGTGGTCAGTGTTCGGGGGGTCAGTGTTCGGGGGGGTCAGTGTTCGGGGGGTCAGTGTTCGGGGGGTCAGTGTTAGGGGTGTCAGTGTTCGCGGGTGTCAGTATTCGGGGGGTCAGAGTTCGGGGGGTCAGAGTTCGGGGGTCAGTGTTCGGGGGTCAGTGTTCAGGGGGTCAGTGTTCAGGGGGTCAGTGTTCGAGGGGTCAGTGTTCGGGGGGTCAGTGTTCGGGGGGTCAGTGTCCGGGGGGTCAGTGTTCGGGGGGGTCAGTGTTCGGGGGGGTCAGTGTTCGGGGGGTCAGTGTTCGGGGGGTCAGTGTTCGAGGGGTCAGTGTCCGGGGGGGTCAGTGTTCGGGGGGTCAGTGTTCGGGGATGGTCAGTGATCGGGGGGTCAGTGTTCGGGGGGTCAGTGTTCGGGGGGTCAGTGTTCGGGGGGGTCAGTGATCGGGGGGGTCAGTGTTCGAGGGGTCAGTGTTCGAGGGGTCAGTGTTCGGGGGGTCAGTGTTCGGGGGGTCAGTGTTCGGGGGGTCAGTGTTCGGGGGGTCAGTGTTCGGGGGTCAGTGTTCGGGGGTTCAGTGTTCGGGGATGTATGTGTTCGGGGGGTCAGTGATCGGGGGGTCAGTGATCGGGGGGTCAGTGTTCGGGGGGTCAGTGTTCGGGGGGTCAGTGTTCGGGGGGTCAGTGTTCGGGGGGTCAGTGATCGGGGGGGTCAGTGTTCGGGATGTATGTGTTCGGGGGGTCAGTGATCGGGGGGGTCAGTGATCGGGGGGGTCAGTGTTCGGGGGGTCAGTGTTCGGGGGGTCAGTGTTCGGGGGGATTTGTGTTCGGGGGTCAGTGTTCGGGGGTCAGTGTTCGGGGGGGTCAGTGTTCGAGGGGTCAGAGTTCAGGGGGGTCAGTGTTCGAGGGGTCAGAGTTCGGGGGGTCAGTGTTCGAGGGGTCAGTGTTCGGGGGGTCAGTGTTCGAGGGGTCAGTGTTCGGGGGGGTCAGTGTTCGGGGGGCTATGTGTTCGGGGGTCAGTGTTCGGGGGAGTCAGTGTTCGGGGGGGGTCAGTGTTCGGGGGGGGTTAGTGTTCGGGGGGGGGTCAGTGTTCGGGGGGGTCAGTGTTCGGGGGAGTTAGTGTTCGGGGGGGGTCAGTGTTCGGGGGAGTTAGTGTTCGGGGGGGGTCAGTGTTCGGGTGGGTCAGTGTTCGGGTGGGTCAGTGTTCGGGGGGGTCACTGTTCTGGGGAGTCGGTTTTCGGGGGGTGTTAGTGTTCAAGGGGTCAGTGTTCTGGGGTGTTAGTGTTCTGGGGGTCAGTGTTCGGGTGGGTCAGTGTTCGGGGGCTGAGGGAGGGGGTCGGTGGTGAGCTCAGTGTCCGGGCTCACTCTGGGAACAGCCCGGATTATTAGCAGGGACCTTACCTTCAGCCCATTCCGCAGCAACATTTCACTGATCGCTTTCCCAATACCTGCCGCTGCACCAGTCACCAACGCAACCTGGCCCCTCCACTCCATTCTGTGAAATCACAGAGACGGACTTTGCTCCGGGACTGTGTCTGAAAGATCAGCGAATGGTAACACCGGTAATAGAGGGAGGGGCAGGGGAGGGAGAGAGAGAGAGGGAGGGGAAGAGGGAGGGGGAGGGGGAGAGAGGGAGAGGGAGGGGGAGGGGGAGGGGGAGAGTGGAAGGGGAAGGGGGAGGGAGAGAGAGAGAGAGGGAGGGGGAGGGGGAGGGAGGGAGAGGGAGGGGGAGAGAGGGGGAGAGGGAGGGGAGGGGGGGAGAGGGAGGGGAGGGGGAGAGAGGGAGGGGGAGGGAGAGAGAGAGAGAGGGAGGGGGAGGGGGAGAGAGGGAGAGGGAGGGGGAGGGGGAGAGAGGGAGAGGGAGGGAGGGGGAGAGAGAGAGAGGGAGGGGAGGGGGAGAGAGGGAGAGGGAGAGGGAGGGGTAGAGAGAGAGAGGGAGGGGGAGGGAGGGGGAGGGGGAGAGAAGGAGGGGGAGAGGGAGAGAGAGAGAGGGAGGGGGAGGGGGAGAGAGGGAGGGGGAGGGAGGGGGAGGGGGAGAGAAGGAGGGGGAGAGGGAGAGAGAGAGAGGGAGGGGGAGGGGGAGAGAGGGAGGGGGAGAGGGAGAGAGGGAGAGGGAGGGGTAGAGAGAGAGAGGGAGGGGGAGGGAGGGGGAGGGGGAGAGAAGGAGGGGGAGAGGGAGAGAGAGAGAGGGAGGGGGAGGGGGAGAGAGGGAGGGGAGGGGGAGAGAGGGAGAGGGAGGGGGAGGGGGAGAGAGGGAGGGGGAGAGGGGGAGAGGGAGGGGGAGAGAGGGAGGGGGAGGGGGAGAGAGGGAGAGGGAGAGGGAGAGAGGGAGGGGGAGAGAGGGAGAGGGAGGGGGAGGGGGAGAGAGAGAGAGAGAGAGAGAGAAGGAGAGGGAGGGAGGGGGAGGGGGAGAGAGGGAGGGGGAGGGGGAGAGAGGGAGAGGGAGGAGGAGGGGGAGAGAGAGAGGGGGAGGGAGAGGGAGGGAGAGGGAGGGGGAGGGGGAGAGAGAGAGAGGAAGGGGTAGGGGGTGAGAGAGAGGGAGGGGGAGGGGCAGAGAGAGAGGGAGGGGCAGGGTTTAATGACTCGAGTGTTGTTACTGTAAACGGTCTCAGGTGTAAACCTGATCCATCTTTTTTCGTGCCAAAAGTAGACCCGAGACATCGTACTCGCTCTTATATACCAGGGCCCGCGCACACGCGCGTACAGCCTGATGATCTCCGACAGTGGCGCCCTCTGGTGTCTGGTGACCTCAAGCATCAATACAGAACATCTCCTTTCAAGATCTTAATATCAGTCTCTTTACAAACTAAGGCGGTCCGGGACTTTCTGCTCACGAGTTGATCATCTCAGTTCAACTCCAGTTCTGGGGCAGCGTTCTGAGTCAGTTGTGACTGGGGGCTGTGTAACCGATCTGCTGGGAGTGGTGATGACCACATCCGAGACTGAAGGTCTAGGTTCAGTAATGACAGCAGAGTCCTCTGATGAATGAGCATTGGTTGGTTGGTCACTGACTGCATCTTCCTCAAACGGTTCCAGATTAATCTCTAAATTTGCAGATGACACTAAGCTGGGTGGCCGTGTGAGCTGTGAGTGGGCCGCTAAGAGGCTGCAGGGTGACTTGGACAGGTTAGGTGAGTGTGCAAATGCATGGCAGATGCAGTATAATGTGGATAAATGTGAGGTTATCCACTTTGGGGGCAAAAACATGAAGGCAGAATATTATCTGAATGGTGACAGATTAGGAAAAGGGGAGTTGCAATGAGACCTGGGTGTCACGGTACATCAGTCATTGAAAGTTGGCATGCAGGTACAGCAGGCGGTGAAGAAGGCAAATGGCATGTTGGCCTTCATAGCGAGAGGATTTGAGTATAGGAGCAGGGAGGTCTTACTGCAGTTGTACAGGGCCTTGGTGAGGCCTCACCTGGAATATTGTGTTCAGTTTTGGTCTCCTAATCTGAGGAAGGATGTTCTTGCTATTGAGGGAGTGCAGCGAAGGTTCACCAGACTGATTCCAGGGATGGTGGGACTGACATATGAGGAGAGACAGGATCAACTGGGCCTGTATTCACTGGAGTTTAGAAGAATGAGAGGGGATCTCATAGAAATGTATAAGATTCTGACGGGACTGGACAGGTTAGATGCAGGAAGAATGTTCTCGATGTTGGGGAAGTCCAGAACCAGGGGACATAGTCTTAGGATAAGGGATAAGCCATTTAGGACTGAGATGAGGAGAAACTTCTTCACTCAGAGAGTTGTTAACCTGTGGAATTCCCTGCCGCAGAGAGTTGTCGATGCCAGTTCATTGGACATATTCAAGAGGGAGTTAGATATGGCCCTTACGGCTAAAGGGATCAAGGGGTATGGAGAGAAAGCAGGAAAGAGGTACTGAGGTGAATGATCAGCCATGATCATATTGAATGGTGCTGCAGGCTCGAAGGGCCGAATGGCCTACTCCTGCACCTATTTTCTATGTTTCTATGTTTCTATGTTTCTATCCGTGTGCCGCAGCTTTATCTGATCAACATGTTTCCTGCATGTTTACCCATTCTTGAGCCTGACAATAAACACTCTGTTACCGTCCTTGGATGTAACAGTGCTGGCGATCCACTTTGGACCTTGACCATAGTTCAGTACATACACCGGATCGTTGACCGCAATGTCACGTGACACAGCAGCACCATCATGATACCACTGTTTTCAACACGATCGTTCAAATCAGGATGAACAAGAGAAAGCCTGGTCTTGAGATTTCTCTTCATCAGTAGTTGATCAGGAGGAACCCCAGTCAGTGTATGAGGTCTGGTCCTGTAACTGAACAATATACAGGACAAGCAAGTCTGCAGTGAACCCTGAGTCACACGTTTCATACTTTGCTCGATCGTTTGAACAGCACGCTCTGCTTGACCATTAGAAGCAGGTTTGAATGGAGCTGATCTCACATAGCACTCATCCTGGTATTGTCATGATGAATTGACTCTGATCTGGAATCATGTGTACATCAGTGCAACACTTGTATGCAGCTAAATAAAGCACCAGCGGAATCACCGCTGAGTCTGTGGTCGTGGCCGTCCAAACCATGGTCCAGGATCCACATCGACTTTGCAGGTCCCTTCCTGGGAAAGATGTTTTTTGTCATTGAGTTTCATGAACTCCTGGAACTCCAGACTTGTGAAGCAAGATCCGTTGTCGTTCACAACGTCAGGCAAACCATGAGTAGCAAACATGACACGAGGGCTCTCAATAGTAGCTGTAGATGTACTGGATAACATCATAATGCACTCTATCCACTTAGAATATGCATCTACTATGACAAAAAACATTTTCCCCCAGGAAGGGACTTACAAAGTCGATGTGGATCCTGGACCACTGACTCAGTGGAGATTCCGCTCGTACTTTATTTAGCTGCATACAAGTGTTGCACTGATGTACACATGATTCCAGATCAGAGTCAATTCCAGGCCACCATATATGAGCCCTAGCAATGGCTTTCATAATGACGATACCAGGATGAGTGCTATGTAGGTCATGTACAAATTTTCCTCTGCCTTTCTTAGGCATGATGACACAATTACCCCACAGTAAACAAGCTGACTGAATGGACAGTTCATCCTTGCAAAAGTTTGGTCCCATCACACATCTCCATAGGTATTGCAGACCAATCACCACTGAGGACACAACGTTTCACAATCGATAAAATAGGGTCATAGCTGGTCCAGATCCTAACTTGAGCAGTGACAGGAGTTCCTTCACTCTCTGTTATGTATGCAATAAAGGTTCAAACTGAGTACTGTTTAACTAAGCAAGGTACACCCTTGGCTCTGCTTTATTTAGTCCCAAAGTGCCTGACTCACAAAATGGCTGGCCTTTTATACCAGAGCAGCACCATGTGCCTGCTGCTTAGTGGCCTCCAACAATGACACCATCTGGTGGCTATAAACAGCATGTACATACATGACAATACCCTCCTCTGTGATCTTATCACAGTCTTTCACAGGTTGAGACAGTCCGGTGCTTTGTGCTCCCAGGTTGACCGTCTCAGTTCGATTCCGGCCTTGGGTGAGTGTGCGGGGTCTGTTGTGGCTGGTGGCTGGATGACTGACTTGTTGGGGGTGGCAGTGGCCATGTCAGGAATTGCAAGTCCATTTTTATTGAACAAGTCCGTGATGGAAATTCCGGGATCACTGATGACCCTTGAACCCACTGAAGGCTGCTGGTAGGTTGGTTGGTCGTCGACGGTTTCTTCGGTCCGACTGTTCTGGCTTGTCTGTGTGCCTCAGCTTTGTCTGATCCATGTGTTTCCTGCAAGTTTGCCCATTCTTGAGCTTAATAACAAATACTCTGTTACCTTCCTTGGCCATGACCGTACCAGCGATCCATTTGGGACCCTGACCATAGTTCAACACATATACTGGATCATTAACAGAAATCTCGCGTGACACAGTTGTGTGATCGTGGTACCCTTGTTGACTTTGTCTTCTGTATTCAACATGATTATTTAAATCCGGGTGTACCAGAGATAGCTTGGTCTTAAGACCTCTTTTCATCATGAGTTCAGCAGGCGAGACCCCTGTGAGTGTGTGGGGTCTTGTCCTGTAACTCAGCAGTATGCAGGACAAGCGGGTCTGCAGTGACCCTTGGGTTACTCTCCTCATGCTTTGCTTGATAATTTGTACTGCACGTTCTGCTTGCCCATTGGACACAGGCTTGAACGGTGCTGACCTTACATGTTTTATGCCGTTAAGTTTCACAAACTCCTGAAACTCCTGACTGGTGAAGCACGACCCATTGTCGCTCACCACTATGTCAGGCAGACCATGTGTCGCGAACATGACATTGAGATTCTCTTTGGTTGCCGTGGACATGATTATGCATTCTATCCACTTCGAATAAGCATCCACCACCAGCATTAAAAACATCTTGCCCAGGAAGGGAACTGCAAAATCTACATGGATCCTGGACCAAGGTTTGGATAGCCATGACCACAGACTCAGCGCCGATTCTACTGGTGCTTTGCTGAGCTGCATGCAGATGTTGCACTGATGCGTATATGCTTCCAGCTCAGAATCAATTCCTGGCCACTATATGTGGGACCTAGCGATGGCCTTCATCATCACTATACCAGGATATGTGCTGTGTAACTCACGCACAAACGTCTCTCTCCCTTTCTTAGGCTTTACAACGCAATTGCCCCACAATATGCAATCTGCTTGAATAGACAGTTCGTCCTTGTGATGAATGTACGGTTTGCCTCCTCGCACATTTGCTTATATATGGCAGACCAATCCCCTTTGAGGATGCAACCCTTTACCACTGATAAGATCTGGACCAGCCAGGACCCGATTTTAACTTGTTGGGCCATGACAGGGGTTCCTTCATTCTCAAAAGCATCCATAACTAACAATAGGTCCACTGGTTGTGGCGTTTCCATCTCCGGTGTGGGCAACGGCAACCGGCTCAAAGCATCGGCACAATTCTCTGTACCAGCTCTGTGTCGAATGACATAATCATAGGCAGATAATGTCAGCCCCCACCTTTGGATGCGAGATGAAGCGATGGTATTGATACCTTTGCTCTCGGAAAACAATGAAATGAGCTGCTTGTGATCGGTCTCTAATTCGAACCTGAGACCGAACAGGTATTGATGCATCGTTTTAACACCGTACACACACGCTAAATCATCTTTCTCAACCATGCTGTCGGCTCTTTCTGCTTTAGACAAACTCTTGGATGCATACGCGACAAGTTGAAGTTTCCCCGACTCATTGGCTTGTTGTAACACACAACCAATTCCGTATGACGATACGTCATGGGCCAAAACTAAATGTTTACATAATGTACCAGCAGCTTGTTCGAGCAAAGCAGATTGGTGGGTTTCTCGAAAGCTCTGTCTTCCAATGCGCCCCACACCCAGTTGTCGCCTTTTCTCAGTGTGCAGTGGTTCAAGTAAGGTGCTCAATTTAGGTAGGAAGTTACCAAAGTAGTTGAGTAGACCCAGGAACAAACACAGCTCCGTCACGTTCTGCGGCTTGGGTGCATTCTTGATGACCTTGGTTTTCACGTCAGGAGGTCTGATGCTATCAGCGGTGATTTTCCTCCCCAGGAATTCGACCTCCGGTGCCATGAAGATGCACTTTGAGCATTTCAGTCTGAGTCCCACTCTATCCAAATGCAGTAGAACCTCTTCCAGGTTGATCAGATGTTCCTCGGAGTCATGACCGGTGATCAGGATGTTATCTTGGAACACGACGGTTCTGGGAACGGACTTCAGTAGACTTTCCATATTCCTCTGGATATTTGCTGCAGCCAAGCGAATTCCGAAAGGGCACCTATGGTAAATGAACAGTCCTTTGTGCATGTTAATGCACGTTAATCTCTTTGACGTCTCGACCAACTCCTGCGTCATATAGGCCGATGTTTTGTGAACGACTTCCCTCCAGCTAGCGTCGCAAACAAGTCATCAGTCTTCGGTAACGGATACTGATCCTGTTTCAAAAACCTGTTGATCGTAGCCTTGTCGTCTCCACAGATTCCGACTGTGCCATCACTTTTCAGCACAGAAACAATGGGGCTGGCCCAGTCATTAAATTCAACCGGTGATATGATCCCTTCACGCTGGAGTCTGTCCAGTTTAATTTTGACCTTCTCCCTCATCATATACGGCACTGCCCGAGCTTTATGATGGACGGGTCTTGGATCTGAGTCCACGTAGATCTGCACCTTGGCTCCAGTGAAGTTTCCGATACCCGGTTCGATCAGCGAGGGGAACTCGCTCAGTACTTGGGCGCATGTATCTTGCTCCGATGGCAACGCCTTTATGTCATTCCAGTCACATCTGATTTACTCCAACCAGCTCCTGCTGAGCAACGTTGGCCCATTGCCTGGAACAATCCACACGGTAACTCGTGAACCGCACCGTTATATGACACGTTAATTTGTGCACTGCCAATCACCTTTATCAGTGTACATGCGCAGCTTGGCGTTAACAGGGCTCAGCCTAGGCCTCACAGTCTTAGTATCCCACAGCTTATTAAATGCCCACTCGTTCATGATCGATTAACTCGCCCCTGTGTCCAGTTCCATCGATACTGGTATCCCGTTAAACTTCACGTTAATCAAAATTGGTTTACTCTTGGTTATGAAGGAGTACAGTCCATACACTTCCTCCTCTGGCATCTCGGATTGCGTATCCGGATCCGTGCTAGTCTGACTCTCATCCTCCACGTGGTGTGTCGCAGCTCGCTTGCTCATCTGTGGACACTTGCGCTGGAGATGCCCCACTCTCAGACAGCCTTTGAAACTATATTGCTTAAATCGACACTGCTGGTGCCGGTGATTTCCCCCACAACACCAACATGGAGAAGTCGGATACATTCCCGCTGGCGGACTTTGGGCAGCCACAGGTTTCGCAAACACAGCCGGATAGGCCCTGCCATGTGCCGCTCTGCCGAACGCCAAATCAATCGCATTTACCGTACTTGCCGAGGTTCGGTTCATCACCGCTATTTGCTTTAGACTCCTGTCCGTCGTCACACATGATTGAGCGATCTGGATGGCCCTTTTAAATCCAACTCCTCCACCACCAGAAGTTTGCGCAGGATCACCTCGTGGTTGATACCGATAACAAAGAAGTCCCGCAGCATGTCTGCCAACACCGTCCTGAACTTGCACAGTCCCGCGAGACGTCTCAGGTCGGCAACGAATCCCGCCGCACTCTGGTTCTCCGATCGAACATGTGTATAAAACCTGTATCTCGAGATGAGGTGAGGTGCTCCCGTACCAATGTACACAACTCCTCGTACGTTTTCTCTGTTGGATCACGAGGCATGAGTAGATTCTGTATCAGACCGTAGATCTTCGAACCGCACACAGTGAGGAACACGGTCCAGCGCCGATCTGCATCGGCGACCCCCTTCATTTTGTTGGCCACGAAGTACTGGTTCAAACGGCTCACAAAGTCTGCCCAATCTTCTCCCTCCACGAATCGCTCTAAAAATCCAATCCTGCTCATTTTGCAAACAAAGGTTCTTGTATTCTCGTCGCCAAATGTTGTGTGTGCAATAAAGGTTCAAACTAAGTACTGTTTAACTGAACAAGGTACATCCTTGGCTCTGCTTTATTTAGACCCAAAGTACCTGACTCACAAAATGCATACTGCTCAGTGGCCTCCAACAATGATGCCATCTGGTGGCTACAAACCGAATGTACATACATGACATTCTCAAAAGCATCCATTACTAACAGCAGGTTGAGGCATTTTCATATCAGGTGTAGGCAAAGGCAGACGGCTCAGTGCATCGGCAAAATTCTCAGTACCAGATCTATGACGAATAACATAATCATAGGCAGACAATGTCAACACCCACCTCTGGATATGGGACGATGCATTGGTATTAATACCTTTGTTTTCCGAAAACAATGAAATGAGTGGCTTGTGATTCGGTTCGAGTTCAAAACCAAGACCAAACAGATACTGATGCATTTTTTTTAACCCCATACACACAGGCCAAAGCTCCTTTTTCTACCATGCTGGAAGCTCTTTCCACTTTTAACAAACTTCTCGAAGCATACGCAACAGGTTGTAGCTTACCTGACTCATTAGCTTGTTGGAGCACGCAGCCAACCCCATATGATGAAGTACCACAGGCCAATACAAGACGCTTACACGGATCATAATGAACAAGCAACTTGTTTAAACACAGCTGATTCTTAACTTTCTCAAAGGCTCTATCTTGAGACACACCCCAGACCCAGTTGTCGTTTTTTCTGAGTAACACATGCAGTGGCTCTAATAAAGTGCTCAATCTGGGTAAGAAATTACCCAAGTAGTTGAGTAGCCCAAGGAATGAACACAGCTCTGTCACATTCTGAGGCCTGAGTGCATTTTTGATGGCCTTGGCTTTCAAATCAGTGGCTTGATGCCATCAGCCACAATCTTCCTCCCCAGGAATTCGACTTCAGGTGACATGAAGACACGCTTCGAGCATTTCAGCCTGAGTCCCACTTTGTCCAGACGATGTAGGACTTCTTCAAGATTGTTCAGATGTTCAGTAGTGTCACGACCTGTGACCAGAATGTCAGCTTGAAACACGATGAATGGACTTCAGTAAACTCTCCATATTCCTCTGAAATATGGCTGCTGCCGAACGAATTCCAAAAGGACGCCTGTTGCAGACAAACAGTGCTTTGTGGGTGTCGATGCAGGTGAGCTTCTTCAAAGTGTCGACAAGCTCCTGTGTCAGATAGGCCAATGTCAGATCCAGTTTAGTGAACCACTTTCCACCAGCTAGCATGGCGAACAGGTCATCAGCCTTCGGTAACAAGTACTGATCCTGTTTCAAAAATCGGCTAATCGTAACCTTGTAGTCTCCACAAATCCTGATAGTGCCATCACTCTTCAACGCAGGAACAATAAGACTGTACCGGTGATATGACCCCTTCACATTGGAGTCTGTCAAGCTCAATTTCAATCTTCTCCCTCATCATGTAAGGAACAGACCGAGCTTTATGATAGACAGACCTTGCATCAGAATCCAGGTGAATCTGCACCTTGGCTCCAGTAAAATTACCAATGCCTGATTCAAACAAAGAAGGAAACTTCTTCAGCACTTGAGCACAGGAAGTGTCTGACAACGCTTTGACATCACTCTAATTCAGCTTGACTTTCTCGAGCCAATTCCGCCAAACAGCATTGGACCATTACCTGGGATGATCCATAACGGTAGATCTTGAACCACACCATCACATGACACCTCGACTACTGCACTGTCAATCATCGGTATGAGTTCCTTAGTGTAAGTACACAACTTGGCATTGACTGGACTCAGCTTAGGCTTCACAGCCTCAGTGTCCCACAACTTGTCGAATGTCCTGTGGCTCATTATCGACTGACTCGAACCCGTGTCCAGTTCCATCGATACCAGCACGCCATTCAGCTTCACATTAACGATTATTGGCTGGCTCCTTCCCAAGAACGAATATAGACCATACACTTCCTCCTCGGGTTGTGTATCCGGGCCAGCACTGGACTGGTCATCATCAGCAATGTGATGAACAGCAGCACGCTTGCTCAGTTGTGGGCACATTCTCTGAAGGTGCCCTATTTTCGAACAGCCATTACAGGAGTACTGTTTAAACCGACACTGATGATGTCGATGATTGCTCCCACAATGCCAACAGGGTGAAATCAGATTTGTGCGAGTTGGCGGACTGTGAGCAGCTACAGGTTTCACATAAACAGTCGAGTGGGTCCTGCCATAAGCAGCTCTGTCAGACGAAGACACAATCTTGTTTACAGTACTTGCCGTGGAGCTCCAACTCTTCGATGATATCTGACTCAAATTATTATCAGTCGCCATGCACGTCTGGGCAGTCGCGATGGCCTTGATCAAATCCAGCTTCTCTTCGACAAATAACTTCCGAAGAATCACATCATGGTTGATGCCTATCACGAAGAAATCTCGCAACATGTCTTCCAACACACTCCTGAACTTACACGACTCAGCAAGAGTAGGTCAGCGACAAGTCCCGACACATCCTGGCCCTCAGCACGAACATGCGTGTAGTAGCGATAGCGTGAAATGATGATCCCCTCTCTTGGCTTAAGATGGTCACACACCAAAGCACAAAAATCCTTGTACTCTTTGTCCGTTGGATATAAAGTCGAGAGAAGATTCTTCATGAGGCCGTAAATTTTCTGACCACAAACGGTGAGGAAAACCGCCCTGTGCCGAACTGTGTCAGCCTCTCCCTCCATTCTGTTGGCCACAAAATACTGATCCAGGCGGTCGATAAAATCCACCCAATCCTCGCCATCTGCGAATTTCTCCAAAATTCCGATAGTGCCCATTGTACATGCAAAGGTTAGTGGGAAACTAGAAGTTTGGGAAAATTTTAAACAACAGCAAAGAATGACTAAGAAAGCAATAAAGAAAGGAAAGATAGATTACGAAAGTAAACTTGCGCAAAACATAAAAGCAGATAGTAAAAGCTTTTACCGATATATAAAATGGAAAAGAGTGACTAAAGTAAATGTTGGTCCCTTAGAAGATGAGAAGGGGGATTTAATAATGGGAAATGTGGAAATGGCTGAGACCTTAAACAATTATTGTGCTTCCGTCTTCACAGTGGAAGACACAAAAACCATGCCAAAAATTGCTGGTCACACGAATGTGGGAAGGGAGGACCTTGAGACAATCACTATCACTAGGGGGGGTAGTGCTGGACAGGCTAATGGGACTCAAGGTAGACAAGTCCCCTGGTCCTGATGAAATGCATCCCAGGGTATTAAAAGAGATGGCGGAAGTTATAGCAGATGCATTCGTTATAATCTACCAAAATTCTCTGGACTCTGGGGAGGTACCAGCGGATTGGAAAGCAGCTAATGTAACACCTCTGTTTAAAAAAGGGGGCAGACAAAAGGCAGGTAACTATAGGCCGGTTAGTTTAACATCTGTAGTGGGGAAAATGCTTGAAACTATCATTAAGGAAGAAATAGCGGGACATCTAGATAGGAATAGTGCAATCAAGCAGACACAACATGGATTCATGAAGGGGAAATCATGTTTAATTAATTTACTGGAATTCTTTGAGGATATAACGAGCATGGTGGATGTGGTGTATTTAGATTTCCAAAAGGCATTCAATAAGGTGCCACACAAAAGGTTACTGCAGAAGATAAAGGTACGTAGAGTCAGAGGAAATGTATTAGCATGGATCGAGAATTGGCTGGCTAACAGAAAGCAGAGAGTCGGGATAAATGGATCCTTTTCAGGTTGGAAATCGGTGGTTAGTGGTGTGCCACAGGGATCGGTGCTGGGACCACAACTGTTTACAATATACATAGATGACCTGGATGAGGGGACAGAGTGTAGTGTAATAAAACTTTCAGATGACACAAAGATTAGTGGGAAAGCGGGTTGTGTAGAGGACACAGAGAGGCTGCAAAGAGATTTGGATAGGTTAAGCGAATGGGCTAAGGTTTGGCAGATGGAATAAAATGTCGGAAAATGTGAGGTCATCCACCTTGGGAAAAAAAACAGTAAAAGGGAATATTATTTGAATGGGGAGAAATTACAACATGCTGCGGTGCAGAGGGACCTGGGGGTCCTTGTGCATGAATCCCAAAAAGTTAGTTTGCAGGTGCAGCAGGTAATCAGGAAGGTGAATGGAATGTTGGCCTTCATTGCGAGAGGGATGGAGTACAAAAGCAGGGAGGTCCTGCTGCAACTGTATAGGGTATTGGTGAGGCCACACCTGGAGTACTGCGTGCAGTTTTGGTCACCTTACTTAAGGAAGGATATACTGGCTTTGGAGGGGGTACAGAGGCGATTCACGAGGCTGATTCTGGAGATGAGGGGGTTACCTTATGATGATAGATTGAGTAGACTGGGTCTTTACTCGTTGGAGTTCAGAAGGATGAGGGGTGATCTTATAGAAACATTTAAAATAATGAAAGGGATAGACAAGATAGAGGCAGAGAGGTTGTTTCCACTGGTCGGGGAGACTAGAACTAGGGGGCACAGCCTCAAAATACGGGGGAGCCAATTTAAAACCGAGTTGAGAAGGAATTTCTTCTCCCAGAGGGTTGTGAATCTGTGGAATTCTCTGCCCAAGGAAGCAGTTGAGGCTAGTTCATTGAATGTATTCAAATCACAGATAGATAGATTTTTAACCAATAAGGGAATTAAGGGTTACGGGGAGCGGGCGGGTAAGTGGAGCTGAGTCCACGGCCAGATCAGCCATGATCTTGTTGAATGGCGGAGCAGGCTCGAGGGGCTAGATGGCCTACTCCTGTTCCTAATTCTTATGTTCTTATGTTCTTATGTTCTTATGAAGGTTCTTAATTTACCTCGTCGCCAAATGTAATGACTCAAGAGTCTTGTCACTGTAAACTGCCTCAGGTGTAAACCTGATCCATCTTTATTCGCGCCCAAAGTAACCGATAACATAGTACCCATGCTGATATACCAGTGACCGCACACGCGCGTACAGCCCGATGACCTCCGACAATGGCGCCCTCTGGTGTCTGGTGACCCCAAGCATCAATACATAACACAGGAGGAGGGAATAAGAGAGGGAGGGGGAAGGAGAGAGAGGCAGGAACAGGGACAGAGAGAGAGAGGGTTAGGGGGTAGGAAGGGGGAGGGAGAGAGAGAGTGGGAGGGAGAGAGAGAGAGACTAGGAGGGGCAGGGGAGGGAAGGAGAGAGAAAGGGAGAGAGGGGGAGGGAGAGAGAGAGGGGGAGAAAGAGAGAGAGAGGGGGATGGAGAGAGAGGGAGGGGGAGGGAGCGAGCGGAAGAGGGGCAGGGGAGGGAAGGAGAGAGAGAGGGAGATGGGAGGTAGAGAGAGGGAGGTGGGAGGTAGAGAGACGAGGAGGGAGAGAAAGGGAGGGGCAGGGGGAGCGAGGGAGACAGAGGGAGCGGCAGGGGAGAGAGGGAGAGGAGAGGGGGAGGGAGCGAGGAGGAGAAAGGGAGAGAAGGGGAGGGATATAGAGCGAGAGAGTCGGAGGGACAGAGAGAGAGAGAAAGAGGGGGAGGGACAGAGAGAGAGAGAGAGGGGGAGGGACAGAGAGAGAGGGGGAGGGGGAGGGACAGAGAGAGAGAGGGAGGGGGGGGACAGAGAGAGTGAGAGGGGGAGGGACAGAGAGAGAGGGGAGGGACAGAGAGAGAGAGGGAGGGGGAGGGACAGAGAGAGAGAGGGAGGGGGAGGGACAGAGAGAGAGGGAGCGGCAAAGATTGGAAGGAGGGGTGAGGAGGAGAGAGTGAGGGAGAGAGGGAGGGAGAGAGGGAGGGAGGGAGAGGGGGAGAGAGGGAGGGAGGGAGGGAGAGAGGGAGGGAGAGAGGGAGAGAGAGAGAGAGGGAGGGACAGGAGGAGGGAGGGAGGGAGGGAAGTACAGGGGAGAAAGAGAGCGGGAGGCAGTGGGAGAGAGAGAGCGGGGTATGTGGTGGAGAGAGAAAGAGGGGAAGGGGGTAGAGAGAGAAAGAGGGAGAAGGGGTAGAGAGAGAGGTGGGGTGGGAGGGAGGGGGAGGGAGAGAGAGAGAGAGGGAGGGACAGAGAGAGATGGAAGGACAGGGGGTGAGATGGAGGGAGGAGGAGGGACAGAGAGAGGGACAGAGGGAGGAAGAGGGACAGAGAGAGGGACAGAGGGAGGAAGAGGGACAGAGAGAGGGACAGAGTGAGGAGGAGGGACAGAGAGAGGGACAGAGGGAGGAGGAAGGACAGAGAGAGGGACAGAGGGAGGGGGAGAGAGAGGGAGGGGAGGAAGGGGTGGAGCTGGGGGAGAGAGGGAGGGAGGGAGAGAGGGAGAGGGTCCGTGTGTGAATTGAGAAGGGTGTTATTCTCTGGGTGGCAGTGTGCGTGCTCTAAGCAAATGGACCCAGCTCCTCCCCTCCCCGCACCCAGCTCCGCCCCCCCCCGCACCCAGCTCCCCCCACCCCCCCCCCGCACCCAGCTCCACCCCCCCCCCCCGCACCCAGCTCCGCCCCCCCCCGCACCCAGCTCCCCCCACCCCCCGCCCCGCACCCAGCTCCACCACCCACTCCCGCACCCAGCTCCGCCCCCCCCCGCACCCAGCCTATCTGCATACTTTCTGTTCTATGTGTAAACCTGTAAATACTATGTTTAACCACCAGAGGGCTGGTCTCACATGGGATGAGATCAGTGCGTTTGTGAGAAACAAGATTGGTTCAGAAGATCAAGATTGGAAAACTGCAAATGTAACGCCCCTATTTAAAAAAGGAGGCAGACAAAAAGCAGGAAACTATAGACCAGTTAGCCTAACATCTGTGGTTGGGAAAATGTTGGAGTCCATTATTAAAGAAGCAATAGCAGGACATTTGGAAAAGCAAAATTTGGTCAGGCAGAGTCAGCATGGTTTTATGAAAGGGAAATCATGTTTGACAAATTTGCTGGAATTCTTTGAGGATGTAACGAACAGGGTGGATAAAGGGGAACCAGTGGATGTGGTGTATTTGGATTTCCAGAAGGCATTTGACAAGGTGCCACATAAAAGGTTACTGCACAAGATAAAAGTTCACGGGGTTGGGGGTAATATATTAGCATGGATAGAGGATTGGCTAACTAACAGAAAACAGAGAGTCGGGATAAATGGGTCATTCTCTGGTTGGCAAACAGTAACTAGTGGGGTGCCACAGGGATCAGTGCTGGGTCCACAACTATTTACAATCTATATTAATGACTTGGAAGAAGGGACTGAGTGTAACGTAGTCAAGTTTGCTGATGATACAAAGACGGGAGGAAAAGCAATGTGTGAGGAGGACACAAAAAATCTGCAAAAGGACATAGACAGGCTAAGTGAGTGGGCAAACATTTGGCAAATGGAGTATAATGTGGGAAAGTGTGAGGTCATGCACCTTGGCAGAAAAAAATCAAAGAGCAAGTTATTATTTAAATGGAGATATTGCAAAGTGCCGCAGTACAGCGGGACCTGGGGGTACTTGTGCATGAAACACAAAAGGTTAGTGTTATGTCTTGAATAAAGAGTCAGATACTGCAAGCTCAAAGTAAGGTGTGACCGTCGTCCTTTATTACAGATCTCAGAGTGCCTCTCCAGCCTGTGAGGCCTCCTTATGTACAGGTGCACCCAAGGGATTGTGGGATCCCTTGGGACTCCAGGGCTTGAGCCCTCTGGTGGTTAAACATGGTATTTACAGGTTTGCAGATATAACAGAGAGTATGCAGGTACAGCAAGTTGGTACAGCATTGATCATGAAGGCCAATTGAATCTTGGCCTTATTTGCAAAGGGGATGGAGTATAAAAGCAGGGAAGTCTTGCTACAGCTATATAAGGTATTGATGAGGCCACACCTGGAGTACTGCGTACAGTTTTGGTTTCCATATTTACGAAAGGATATACTTGCTTTGGAGGCAGTTCAGAGAGGGTTCACTCAGTTGATTCCGGAGATGAGGGGGTTGACTTATGAGGAAAGGTTGAGGAGGTTGGGCCTCTACTCATTGGAATTCAGAAGAATGAGAGGTGATCTTATCGAAATATATAAGATTATGAGGGGGCTTGACAAGGTGGATACAGAGAGGATGTTTCCACTGATGGGGGAGACTAGAATTAGAGGCCATGATCTTAGAATAAGGGGCCACCAATTTAAATTAGAGATGAGGAGAAATTTCTTTTCTCAGAGGGTTGCAAATCTGTGGAATTCGCTGCCTCAGAGTGTTAGCTGGGGCATTGAATAAATTTAAGACGGGAATAGACAGTTTCTTAAACGATAAGGGGATAAGGGGTTATGGGGAGCGGGCGGGGAAGTGGAGCTGAGTCCATGATCAGATCAGCCATGATCTTATTGAATGGCGGAGCAGGCTCGAGGGGCCATATGGCCTACTCCTGCTCCTATTTCTTTGTTCTTATGGGTGGAGATGAGGAATATGGGGAAAAAGTCGCTGGTGGGCATAGTCTATAGGCCCCCTAACAGTAGCTACACTGTTGGAAGGAGTGTAAATCAAGAAATAATGGAAGCTTGTAATAAAGGAACGGCAATAATCATGGGCGATTTTAACCTCTATATTGATTGGACAAAGCAAATTGGTCAGGGTAGCCTTGAGGAAGAGTTCATCGAGTGTATTCGGGATAGTTTCCTTGAACAGTACGTTGCGGAACTAACCAGGGAGCAGGCTATCTTAGATCTGATCCTATGTAATGAGAAAGGATTAATAAATAATCTCCTAATAAAGGATCCTCTAGGAATGAGTGATCATAATATGGTTGAATTTCAAATTCAGTTGGAGGGTGAGAAAGTTGGATCTCAAACTGGGGCCATAAGCTTAAATAAAGGAGACTACAAAGATATTAAGGCAGAGTTGGCTAAAGTGGACTGGGAAAATAGATTAAAGTGTGGGACGGTTGATGAGCAGTGGCAGACATTTAAGGAGATATTTCATAACTCGCAACAAAAATATATCCCAATGAGAAGGAATTTCTTCTCCCAGAGGGTTGTGATTCTGTGGAATTCTCTGCCCAAGGAAGCAGTTGAGGCTAGCTCATTGAATGTATTCAAATCACAGATAGATAGATTTTTAACCAATAAGGGAATTAAGGGTTACGGGGAGCGGGCGGGTAAGTGGAGCTGAGTCCACGGCCAGATCAGCCATGATCTTGTTGAATGGTGGAGCAGGCTCGAGGGGCTAGATGGCCTACTCCTGTTCCTAATTCTTATGTTCTTATGTTCTTATGTTCTTAGAAGGAAAGACTGTAAGAGAAGGGATAACCATCCGTGACTAACTAAGGAAATAAGGGATGGTATCAAATTGAAAACAAGAGCATACAATGTGGCCAAGACTAGTGGGAGGCCAGAGGATTGGGAAACTTTTAAAAGCCAGCAAAGAACGATTGAGAGGGAAGATAGATTCTGAAAGTAAACTAGCACAGAATATAAAAACAGACAGTAAGAGTTCCTACAGGTACATAAAAAGGAAAAGAGTGGCTAAAGTAAATGTTGGTCCCCTGGAGGATGAGACTGGGGAATTAATAATGTGGAACAGGGAAATGACACAGACGTTGAACAAATATTTTGTATTGGTTTTCACGGTAGAAGACACTAAAAACATCCCAATAGTGGATAATCCAGGGGTTATAGGGAGGGAGTAACGTAATACAATCACTATCACTAATGAAGTAGTACTCGGTAAAATAATGGGACTATAAGCGGACAAGTCCCCTGGACCTGATGCCATGCATCCTCGGGTCTTAAAAGAAGTGGCTGCAGAAATAGTGATGGATTAGTTGTAATTTACCAAAATTCCCTGGATTCTGCGACAGCGGGTTGGGTGGGGGGGGGCGGGGAGGGGGGGTGCACCAAGTGCCGGGGGGGGGGGAGGGGGGATGCACCAAGTGCCGGGGGGGGAGGGGGGATGCACCAAGTGCCGGGGGAGGAGGGGGGATGCACCAAGTGCCGGGGGGGTGGAGGGGGGATGCACCAAGTGCCGGGGGGGTGGAGGGGGGATGCACCAAGTGCCGGGGGAGGAGGGGGGATGCACCAAGTGCCGGGATGGGGGGGGGGGGATGCACCAAGTGCCGGGGGGGAGGGATGCACCAAGTGCCGGGGGGGGCGGCAGGGGGAATGCACCAAGTGTCGGGGGGGTGGAGGGGGGATGCACCAAGTGCCGGGGGGGTGGAGGGGGGTTGCACCAAATACGGGGGGGGGGGGGTTGGGGGGGAGGATAGAAACATAGAAATCAGATGCAGGAGTAGGCCGTTCAGCCCTTCGAGCCTGCACCACCATTCAATAAGATCATGGCTGAACATTCACCTCAGTACCCCTTTCCTGCTTTCTCTCCATACCCCTTGATCCCGTAAGGGCCATATCTAACTCCCTTTTGAATATATTTAGTGAATTGGCCTCAACAACTCTCTGTGGTAGAGAATTCCACAGGTTCACAACTCTCTGAGTGAAGAAGTTTCTCCTCATCTCAGTCCTAAATGGCCTACCCCTTATCCTAAGACTATGTCCTCTGGTTCTGGACTTCTCCAAAATCGGGAACACTCTTCCTGCATCTAACCTGTCTAGTCCCATCAGAATTTTATATGTTTCTATGAGATCCCCTCTCATCCTTCTAAACTCCAGTGTATAAAGGCCCAGTTGATCCAGTCTCTCCTCATGTGTCAATCCTGCCATCCCAGGAATCAGTCTGGTGAACCTTTGCTGCACTCCCTCAATAGCAAGAACGTCTTTCCTCAGATTAGGAGACCAAAACTGAACACAATATTCCAGGTGAGGCCTCACCAAGGCCCTGTACAACTGCAGTAAGACTTCCCTGCTCCTATACTCAAATCCCCTAGCTATGAAGGCCAACATACCATTTGCCTTCTTCACCGCCTGCTGTACCTGTATGCCAACTTTCAATGACTGATGAACCATGACACCCAGGTCTCATTGCACCTCCCCTTTTCCGAATCTGCCGCCATTCAGATAATATTCTGCCTTCGTGTTTTTGCCACCAAAGTGGATAACCTCACATTTATCCACATTATACTGTATCTGCCATGCATTTGCCCACTCACCTAACCTGTCCAAGTCACCCTGCAGCCTCTTAGCATCCTCAACACAGCTCACACCACCCCGCTAGTTTAGTGTCATGTGCAAACTTGGAGATATTGCACTCAATTCCTTCATCTAAATCATTGATGTATATTGTAAATAGCTAGGGTCCCAGCACTGAGCCCTGCGGCACTCCACTAGTCACTGCCTGCCATTCTGAAAAGGTCCCATTTATCCCAACTCTCTGCTTCCTGTCTGCCAACCAGTTCTCTATCCACGTCAATACATTACCCCCAATAACATGCGCTTTGATTTTGCACACCAATCTCTTGTGTGGGACCTTCTCAAAAGCCTTTTGAAAGTCCAAATACACCACATCCACTGGTTCTCCCTTGTCCACTCTACTAGTTACATACTCAAAAAATTCTAGAAGATTTGTCAAGCATGATGTCCCTTTCATAAATCCATGCTGACTTGGACCGATCCTGTCACTACTTTCCAAATGTGCTGCTATTTCATCTTTAATAATTGATTCCAACATTTTTCCCACCACCAATGTCAGGCTAACTGGTCTATAATTACCTGTTTTCTGTCTCCCTCCTTTTTTAAAAGTGCTGTTACATTAGCTACCCTCCAGTCCATAGGAACTGATCCAGAGTCGATAGACTGTTGGAAAATGATCACCAATGCATCCACTATTTCGAGGGCCACTTCCTTAAGTACTCTGGGATGCAGATTATCAGGCCCCGGAAATTTATCGGCCTTCAATCCCATCAATTTCCCTAACACAATTTCCCACCTAATAAGGATTTCCTTCAGTTCCTCCTTCTCACTAGATCCTCGGTACCCTAGTATTTCGGGAAGGTTATTTGTGTCTTCCTTCGTGAAGACAGAACCAAAGTATTTGTTCAACTGGTCTGCCATTTCTTTGTTCCCCATTATAAATTCACCTGAATCTGACTGTAAGGGACCTACATTTGTCTTCACTAATCTTTTTCTCTTCACATATCTATAGAAGCTTTTGCAGTCAGTTTTTATGTTCTCAGCAAGCTTCCTCTCATACTCTATTTTCCCCCTCCTAATTAAACCCTTTGTTCTCCTCTGCTGAATTCCAAATTTATCCCAGTCCTCAGGTTTGTTGCTTTTTCTGACCAATTTATTTTCCTTGGATTTAACACAATACTTAATTTCCCTTGTTAGCCACGGTTGAGCCACCTTCCCCATTTTATTTTTACTCCAGACAGGGATGTACAATTGTTAAGTTCATCCATGTGATCTTTAAATATTTGCCATTGCTTATCCACTGTCAACCCTTTAAGTATCATTCGCCAGTCTATTCTAGCCAATTCACGTCTCATACCGTCGAAGTTACCTTTCCTTAAGTTCAGGACCCTAGTCTGTGAATTAACTGTGTTACTCTCCATCTTAATAAAGAATTCTACCATATTATGGTCGTTCTTCCCCAAGGGGCCTCGCACAAATACATTGCTAATTAGTCCTTTCTCATTACACAACACCCAGTCTAGGATGGCCAGCTCTCTCGTTGGTTCCTCGACATATTGGCCGAGAAAACCATCCCTAATACACTCCAGGAAATCCTCCTCCACCGCTACCAGTTTGCTTAGCCCAATCAATATGTAGATTAAAGTTGCCCATGATAACTGCTGTACCTTTATTGCACACATCCCTTATTTCTTGTTTGATGCTGTCCCCAACCTCACTACTACTGTTTGGTGGTCTGTACTCAACTCCCACTAGTGTTTTCTGCCCTTTGGTATTCCGTAGCTCCACCCATACCGATTCCACATCATCCAGGCTAATTCCTTCCTTACTATTGCGTTAATTTCCTCTTTAACCAGCAACGCCACCCCACCTCCTTTTCCTTTCTGTCTATCCTTCCTAAACGTTGAATACCCCTGGATGCTGAGTTCCCAGCCTTGATCACCCTGGAGCCATGTCTCCGTGACGCCAATTATATCATATTCGTTAATTGCTGCTTGTGCAGTTAATTCGTCCACCTTATTACGAATACTCCTTGCATTGAGGCATAGAGCCTTCAGGCTTGTCTTTTTAACACACTTTGCCCCTTTAGAATTTTGCTGTAATGTGGCCCTTTTTGATTTTTGCCTTGGGTTTCTCTGCCCTCCACTTTTACTTTTCTTCTTTCTATCTTTTGCTTCTGCCCCCATTCTACCTCCCTCTGTCTCCCTGCATAGGTTCCCTATCCCCCTGCCACTAGCAAACACTACCCCTCGGACATTGGTTCTGGTCCTGCCCAGGTGCAGACTGTCCAGTTTGTACTGGTCCCACCTCCCCCAGAACCGGTTCCAATGTCCCAGGAATTTGAATCCCTCCCTTTTGCACCACTCCTCAAGCCACGTATTCATCTGAGCTAACCTGGATTCCTACTCTGACTAGCTCGTGGCACTGGTAGAAATCCTGAGATTACTACCTTTGAGGTCCTACCTTTTAATTTAACTCCTCGCTCCCTAAATTCAGCTTGTAGAACCTCATCCCGTTTTTTACCTATATTGTTGGTACGTATATGCACCACGACAACTGACTGTTCACCCTTCCCTTCCAAAATGTCCTGCACCCGATCCGAGGCATCCTTGACCCTTGCACCAGGGAGGCAACATACCATCCAGGAGTCTCGGTTGCGGCCGCAGAAATGTCTATCTATTCCCCTTACATAAGAACATAAGAACATAAGAATTAAGAACAGGAGTAGGCCATCTTGCCCCTCGAGCCTGCTCCGCCATTCAACAAGATTATGGCTGATCTGGCTGTGGACTCAGCTCCACTTACCCGCCCGCTCCCCGTAACCCTTAATTCGCTTATTGGTTAAAAATCTATCTATCTGTGACTTGAATACATTCAATGAGCTAGCCTCAACTGCTTCCTTGGGCAGAGAATTCCACAGATTCACAACCCTCTGGGAGAAGAAATTTCTTCTCAACTCAGTTTTAAATTGGCTCCCCCGTATTTTGAGGCTGTGCCCCCTAGTTCTAGTCTCCCCGACCAGTGGAAACAACCTCTCTGCCTCTATCTTGTCTATCCCTTTCATTATTTTAAATGTTTCTCTAAGATCACCCCTCATCCTTCTGAACTCCAATGAGTAAAGACCCAGTCTACTCAATCTATCATCATAAGGTAACCCCCTCATCTCCGGAAGTAGCCTAGTGAATCGTCTCTGTACCCCCTCCAAAGCTAGTATATCCTTCCTTAAGTAAGGTGACCAAAACTGCACGCAGTACTCCAGGTGCGGCCTCACCAATACCCTGTACAGTTGCAGCAGGACCTTCCTGCTTTTGTACTCCATCCCTCTCGCAATGAAGCCAACATTCCATTCGCCTTCCTGATTACGTGCTGCACCTGTAAACTTACTTTTTGGGATTCATGCACAAGGACCCCCAGGTCCCTCTGCACCGCAGCATGTTGTAATTTCTCCCCATTCAAATAATATTCCCTTTTACTGTTTTTTTTCCAAGGTGGATGACCTCACATTTTCTGATATTGTATTCCATCTGCCAAACCTTAGCCCATTCACTTAACCTATCTAAATCTCTTTGCAGCCTCTCTGTGTCCTCTACACAACCCGCTTTCCCACTAATCTTTGTGTCATCTGCAAATTTTGTTACACTACACTCTGTTCCCTCATCCAGGTCATCTATGTATATTGTAAACAGTTGTGGTCCCAGCACCGATCCCTGTGGCACACCACTAACCACCAATTTCCAACCCGAAAAGGACCCATTTATCCCGACTCTCTGCTTTCTGTTAGCCAGCTAATTCTCTATCCATGCTAATACATTTCCTCTGACTCCAGGTATCTCTATCTTCTGCAGTAACCTTTTGTGTGGCACCTTATCGAATGCCTTTTGGAAATCTAAATACACCACATCCATCGGTACACCTCTATCCACCATGCTCGTTATATCCTCAAAGAATTCCAGTAAATTAGTTAAACATGATTTCCCCTTCATGAATCCATGTTGCGTCTGCTTGATTGCACTATTCCTATCTAGATGTCCCGCTATTTCTTCCTTAATAATAACTTTAAGCATTTTCCCCACTACAGATGTTAAACTAACCGGCCTATAGTTACCTGCCTTTTGTCTGCCCCCTTTTTTAAACAGAGGTGTTACATTAGCTGCTTTCCAATCCGCTGGTACCTCCCCAGAGTCCAGAGAATTTTGGTAGATTATAACGAATGCATCTGCTATAACTTCCGCCATCTCTTTTAATACCCTGGGATGCATTTCATCAGGACCAGGGGACTTGTCTACCTTGAGTCCCATTAGCCTGTCCAGCACTACCCCCCTAGTGATAGTGATTGTCTCAAGGTCCTCCCTTCCCACATTCCCGTGACCAGCTATTTTTGGCATGGTTTTTGTGTCTTCCACTGTGAAGACTGAAGCAAAATAATTGTTTAAGGTCTCAGCCATTTCCACATTTCCCATTATTAAATCTCCGTTCTCATCTTCTAATGGACCAACATTTACTTTAGTCACTCTTTTCCATTTTATATATCTGTAAAAGCTTTTACTATCTGTTTTTATGTTTTGCGCAAGTTTACTTTCGTAATCTATCTTTCCTTTCTTTATTGCTTTCTTAGTCATTCTTTGCTGTCGTTTAAAATGTCCCCAATCTTCTAGTTTCCCACTAACCTTGGCCACCTTATACGCATTGGTTTTTAATTTGATACTCTCCTTTATTTCCTTGGTTATCCACCGCTGGTTATCCCTTCTCTTACCGCCCTTCTTTTTCACTGGAATATGTAAAGTCCTGTCCCCTCAGTACAGATTCACACGAGGCATGTAGTGAAGTCAAGGTCACTCTGGACCTGCACCTTTATTTCACAGCTCTGGAATGCTGCACTTGCCTGAGACCTGTCCTTATATACCTGTCTCTTGCAAGTGCACCCCTGGTGGTAAGGTATGCTGGTGGTTACAGGTCATATCTTATTACAGTCATGTGTCGCATGTTAGGATACAGTTATATATAATAATGTAAGATACATGACAGAATATATTTTTGTTGAGCACTATGAAAGAGCTCCTTAAAAGCCCTCCACTGTTCCTCAATTGTGCCACCGTTTAGTCTGTGTTTCCCGTCTACTTTAGCCAACTCTGCCCTCATCCCACTGTAGTCCCCTTTGTTTAAGCATAGTACGCTCGTTTGAGACACTACTTCCTCACCCTCAATCTGTATTACAAATTCAACCATACTGTGATCACTCATTACGAGAGGATCTTTTACTAGGAGATCGTTTATTTTTCCTGTCTCATTACACAGGACCAGATCTAAGATAGCTTGCTCCCTTGTAGGTTCTGTAACATACTGTTCTAAGAAACAATCCCGTATGCATTCTATGAATTCCTCCTCCAGGCTACCCCGTGCGATTTGATTTGACCAATCGATATGTAGGTTAAAATCCCCCATGATTACTGCCGTTCCTTTTTCACATGCCTCTATTATTCCCTTGATTATTGCCCGCCCCACCGTGAAGTTATTATTTGGGGGCCTATAAACTATACCCACCAGTGACTTTTTCCCCTTACTATCTCTGATCTCCACCCACAATGATTCAACATTTTGTTCATTAGAGCCAATATCATCTCTCACAACTGCCCTGATATCATCCTTTATTAACAGAGCTACCCCAGCTCCTTTCCCTTCTTGTCTATCTTTCCGATCGTCAGATACCCCTGTATGTTTAATTCCCAGTCTTGGCCACCCTGCAACCACGTTTCTGTAATGGCCACCAAATTATACCCATTTGTAATGATTTGTGCCATCAACTCATTTACTTTATTTCAAATGCTGCGTGCGTTTAGGTAGAGTGTTTTAATACTAGTTTTTAAACCATGATTTTTAGTATTGACCCCCTCCTGTAGCCCCTTTATATTCATACATATTGTCCCTTCCTATCACCTTGTGGTTTACACTTACCCCAGTGCTACTCTGCTCTGTTGCCTCCTGCCTTTTGCATTCTTTCTTGGGGCCCTGTTCATCTGAGCTCTCACCCACTCTAACTAGCTCAGAGCCCTCTCCTGGGTTCCCATCCCCCTGCCAAGCTAGTTTAAAGCCCTCAAAACCACCCGCGAGAACATTGGTCCCGTCTCTGTTGAGGTGTAACCTGTCCGACTTGTACAGGTCCCACCTTCCCCAGAAGCGGTCCCAATTGTTCAGGAAACTAAAGCCCTCCCTTCTACACCAATGCCCCAGCCACGTATTTATCTGACTAGCCTTCCTATTTCTACCCTCACTCGTACGTGGCACTGGCAGTAATCCCCAGATTACCACCTTTGAGGTCCTGGCTTTCAATCTTACTCCTAGCTCCTTAAACTCAGCTTTCAGGACCTCACCCCTCTTTCTACCTATGTCGTTGGTACCAATGTGGACCACAACCACTGGCTGTTCCCCTTCCCTCCCCAGAATGCCCTGCAGTCACTCAGTGACATCATTGACCCTTGCACCAGGGAGGCAACACACCATCCTGATGTCACTTTTGCTGCCGCAGAAGCGCCTATCTGCTCCCCTAACTATTGAATCTCCTATCACCATAGCCCTTCCCGTCTTCTTCCTCCCCCCCTGTGCAGCTGAGCCACCCACGGTGCTGTGACTTGGCCCTGGCTGCACTCCTCAGAGGCATCACCGCCCTCGCCAGTAGTCAGAATAGAGTACCGGTTGGAGAGCGGGACAGCCTCAGGGGACTCCTGCACTACCTGCCTCGACATACTCTGTGTGCGACGGTCACCCATTCCCTATCCTCCTGTACCCTTTTAATCTGTGGGGTGACCAACGCCTGAAACGAGCTATCCACATACCTCTCGTTCTCTCGGATACTCCTCAGTGCCTCCAGTCCTCACTCAAGCTCCGAGACTCGGCGCTCGAGTTGGAGGAGCTGGAGACACTTCCTGCACATGTGACCTTCCCCGTTGCGGGAAGCATCCAGGAATTCCCACATGGCACAGGTGTTGCATTCCATTTGAACGAGCTGCCCTGCCATCCCACTAGTTACCCTTAAATTACCCAGCAAAAACACTGACTCCCACTACACACACTAAACAGCTATTTAGTCATTTATCCTCTTATCTATTAGAACACAAAGGGCCCTTGTAGGTCACTGACCCCGGACTGCCGCTGGGCCCTTGTAGGCCGCTGACCCCGGACTGTCGCTGGGCCCTTGTAGGCCCCAGACCCCGGACTGTCGCTGGGCCCTTGTAGGCCCCAGACCCCGGACTGCCGCGGGGCCTTTGTAGGCCCCAGACCCCGGACTGCCGCTGGGCCTTTGTAGGCCGCTGACCCCAGACTGCCGCTGGGCTCTTGTAGGCCGCTGACCCCGGACTGCCGCTGGGCCTTTGTAGGCCGCTGACCCCAGACTGCCGCTGGGCTCTTGTAGGCCGCTGACCCCGGACTGCCGCTGGGCCTTTGTAGGCCCCAGACCCCGGACTGCCGCTGGGCCTTTGTAGGCCGCTGACCCCGGACTGCCGCTGGGCCTTTGTAGGTCGCTGACCCCAAACTGCCGCTGGGCCTTTGTAGGCCCCAGACCCCAGACTGCCGCTGGGCCTTCGTAGGCCGCTGACCCCGGACTGCCGCTGGGCCTTTGTAGGCCCCAGACCCCGGACTGCCGCTGGGCCCTTGAAGGCCGCTGACCCCGGACTGCCGCTGGGCCTTTGTAGGCCCCAGACCCCGGACTGCCGCTGGGCCCTTGAAGGCCGCTGACCCCGGACTGCCGCTGGGCCTTTGTAGGCCCAAGACCCCGGACTGCCGCTGGGCCTTTGTAGGCCCCCAGACCCCGGACTGCCGCTGGGCCTTTGTAGGCCCCAGACCCCAGACTGCCGCTGGGCCTTTGTAGGCCGCTGACCCCGGACTGCCGCTGGGCCCTTGAAGGCCGCTGACCCCGGACTGCTGCTGGGCCCCTGTAGGCCGCTGACCCCGGACTGCCACTGACGCTGCTCCTCCCCACACTCTGACGTCACCTCTCGATTTCTCACCCCTCTATCTTTGTCTGCAGCTGGTTGGGCTGGTCTCTGGGCCTCCGTCTCCTACTCTCGCACTCCTTATCAGCTGCTCTAGTGTCAGCACTGGTAGGAAAAACAATGGAATCCCCTACCACTATCGCTCTTGTAAGGGGTGGTTTTCAGGGGGTCAGCTTTCCCTTCTGACCTTATATGAGTGGTTCCGAATCGCTCCCACACCCTTGGTTCCAGACACTGGAATTATGAAGGGACTGTGACAGACTTGGACAGGCAATCGGTTTCAAGGTAGGAAGCAGGTATGGCTTTATTGTGTTTAAAAAGAAGTAAATGGCACACCTTTCATAACACACACAGACCAATACACACTGAAGGGTACAACACATTGAATAAATTGTCCAATTGCAGCCTGTGGGGAAAAGAATACAGCTTAAACTCTAAATGGGGTAAAGAGGAGAATGCAGATACATTTACACAAGTTATCCCAGCCTCCCTCCTCCCAATTCCCCTGACTAACTAAGTTATAGCTCTGGGGGTTCAGGGGCCATGCTCACCAATCCCTTTAGACAGTTGCCGGTGAATCACGGTTTCGGGGTTTGCTGCACTTGGCCTTCTAGGCGAGCCGTACCCCGGACGGAGGAGAGGACTTCGGACTGCGTAGTCTTCGGTTGGGGTGCATCCGTTGATGCGCTAAGTTGCGTTTTGGATGTATGGGGTAAGTACCCACTTTCTTTGGTTAGGAATAGTTTTAGTTAGTCCCTTTTGGTAATTTCTCACCCGTTGGTCGTTCAGAAGTAGATTGTAGAGTGGAAATAAAGGTCGATTCTTCGGTTTTTGCTGAGTTGGTTTCGGTTGGTCGTTTCGCTGGTTGTGGTGGCCCGGGTTGTCAATTTGGTTGCTGAAAACCTTCCATTTCGTGGGCCTCGTGCTCGGTCAGTCCTCGATGAGTTCTAGTAGTTTCCTTCACTACTCCATTTCTTCACTCCCCACCTCCGGCTGCTTGTGTCTGTGTCTGTGTTCCAGTCTGTTCCTTGTTCGAGTCTATGGTCTGCTTGCTTTTAGTTCTGCTAGTTTTGAGTTCTGCTAGTTTTCCTGTGTTCTGCCAGTCTGCGTGCTGCTCCTTGCTGCTCCTCTCCTTGTAAAAACTGGGGGATAGATATATCCCAAATAAAGGCTCCGTTATCTCCCATCAAATCTCTTGGGCTCTGTTTGAACTGTTCTGTCCACTGATTTTCAAATGTCTCCTTTGTCAGCAGTAACTTGATTAGGGTGTGAGAATGTGCGATCACTGGGTTTGCATTGTTTTAGAATTGTCCAGTTTCTTGACCATGATTTCCATGGTGCTTGATTGGCTAATTCGATTATCTCTCAGAGGGTGAATAGTTCCCCCAGACAGTCTGGGGTCTTTAATACACGAATTTGGCCCCACCTCCTGTATTTGGTAACTCTTTTCGCAGCCAAAATGTTGTAGAATCTTAAAATTGATCTGCTCCTTCCCATCGATGTTTAGGGGATCTCAGGCTTCTGTAATTGAGGTCCATTTTGAATTCCCTTTCCTCTGAGTCCAAACACTGGGGGGGGGGGGGGTCTCCATGAATGCGTCCCCTTTTATCCCCCGCAGGCTTCGTCTGCCCCTTTAAACTCATTTTAAAACCCAGAAAGGGATTCTTCTCCTCTGTCGGGGAAAGGTACCTGGAATCTTTGCGAGATATTGGTCAATTCTACATTCCCCCTGTGGTACCATATCACTTATGGTATCATTCTTTGAGGTGAGCAAAGTTCCTGGCTCCCAAGAGATAACCTTCCCCGTAAATTAGCTAAACTAATACCCAAAATGCATTACACTTATGCAACATCACCATGGATACACACTTGTCCCTTTACAGGTACAAACCTTTTACATTTATACCCTCCCAGCTTGGAGGGGGTTCAATCACTACAATTGCATTTCAGCATAGTTACATTTCATTTCAGTTACATTATATTCACCAGCATATAGGCAACAAACAACCACATTACAGAAGGAACAAACATAGATTAAAATTAAACAACATCAGTTGGTCTCCTGAGGTTTGTCCATCACCCGGTAATGTCTGGATCCTGCCCTTGAGAACTGCTCTCAGGCTGGCTGACACACAAGACAAACTCAAAACAATCACTTAAACATTACTGCAACATTAACCTCAATTCTAACCTAAACCTTAAAATGTAAAATGGTGCAGTCAGCTGCCTTAAACTAAAAATTATAGCTATGTACAACCGCCACCCGTCTCCGGGTGGCCTGGTTAGTCCCTGTCAGGCCCATGCCTTGTGCGGCCTGATAGCCGCCTGGATGCTAGGGTTTCCCCGCAGCCGGTGAGCTGGAGACCCTTGTCTCTGGGACAGCTCGTGGCTACTGCTCCTGTGAGACCCTCACCGCTGGAGGCGGCTGGCTGGTGGTCCCTACTCTGAGCGGCCTCTGTACTTCTGACCTTCGGCCTTTCCTGTCGGTCTGCCCTTCTCCCAGGGTAGAATCGCTGAGGCTCAGATGCCGGTGACCACGGTATCTTTGGCCGTGGTGTACGGAGGGTCCTTCTCAGGGCTTGGGTTACTGGGGGTGTGTCCGAATCCCAAACGATGGGTGGGATAGCCCCTCCAGTACTGCAATTCACCGCCCCTATAGGCACGGTTTCTGAGCCTGCCACATTCCCTGTGGGCCCTCCACCGTCGGGGGCGGCCAACGGAGGATCCCTGTCCTGAGGACGGTTCACCCCTCCCAGCTGCCCTCTGTGCTTGGCTGACCCTGGCTTGTACAGCTTGCACTGGTTGATGTGGAACCACTTAGTACGGTGGGGCAGCTTTATGGCATAGACCATCGGGCTAGCCTTGTCCACAATGCTGTATGGCCCCATATATAATGCTTCAAAAACCCCGACCCGAGCATAGTTCCTCACCATGACCTGGTCCCCTATCTCCCATTCGTGGTGTTTGCTGGGTTCCAGCAGCAATCGGTTCCCCTGATGCTGTCTGACCATGTTACTAGCAGCCTGCCAGTGAATCTGTCTGAGGTGTTCAAACAGGTTCCTGACAAACCGGTCCCGGTTCACCTCTCTGAGCTGACCTTCTGTGAGCACCGGGGCTAGGACATGGGTGGGGGTCCGCATGATCCGGCCAGTCATGAGCTCGGATGGGGAATAAACCGTGCTTTTTGACTGGCTGGCTCGGATCCCCATTAGGACCAATGGTAAGACCTCCACCCACTTTTGGGGTGAGTCTCCCGTTTTCTTCCGCAGCCTTTCTTTAATGGTGCGGTTTAAACGCTCCACAATACCCATTTCCCCTCAATGCCGAGCACCTTAAGGGTTGCCTGCATTACCTGCCCGGTGAAATGGCTCCCCTGGTCCGACTCCACATACTGTGGGAGTCCCCACCGGGAGAACACTTCCCTCACTGGAATCTTAGCTGTCCCTAGTGCGGTGGCTGTTCGGCAGGGGAAGGCTTCAACCCATTTTGAGAACACGTCCACCAGGACTAGGCAGTATTTGTAGCCTCCCTGGGTGGTGGGTAGGGGCCCGATGTAGTCAATTTGGATTGACTGCCATGGTCCCTCTACCCTCCTGACGTGTCCTAGGGACACCTTCCTTTTCTGGGGGTCAGGGTTGTTCGCAGCACACACCAGGCAGTTCGCACAGAACTCGCGGACGTCCTCCCTGATCCCGGCCACCATCCTGCCTGTTCCACCCGTTGCCTGGTGGTCTCAGGCCCGGGGTGTCCCGCTCCTGGACCCTCATGGGCCAGTTTTAGGAATTCCCTCTGGTGCTGCTGCACACGACCCATTGTCCCTCTTTAAACAGCCTGCCTTCCTTAACGGTAATGGCTGCTGTGCCGTACGGACCTTCTACTCTCTTTCCTCTAGCTAGCGCGTTCAGGACAGCTTTCAGGACTGGGTCCTGTACCTGAACTGTTTTTAAGTCCGGGGCCAAGGCTATCCCTGTACTCTCTGCTGCCCTGTTCTTATTCTTGACCGCTGCTATGCGGCCGGTGTCAGAGGGGTCCCAGAACTTTCCCGTGCGGGCACCTTCTTTGGCCAGTTTGTCAGCCTGTTGGTTTCCCTCTGCACGGGGTTCGGTTTTTGAATGGGCCTTCACCTTATGTATGTCGACCTTTCCTTCTTCCCCCACTGCTGTCATGATTTTCTCCAGCAGGGGCTTGATTGCCAGGGGTCTCCCGTCAGCGGACGTGTATCCGCGACGGGACCAGATAGCCAGGTACTCCGTACATGAATTACAGGTGAACATACTGTCCGAGCAAATCGTGTACGGGGTAGGGAATTCCTCGGGGTGGGTCACCACCTACATTACGGCGGACAGTTCAGCGTGCTGGGCGCTCATGGTGCTGGGGAGCTTGATTGTCAGGGCAATACCTGCCCTTGGGTCATAGACTCCGCACCCAGTGAGTCGTTGGCCAGCAGATACCGTGCTGGACCCGTCCACGTAGATGTCCCGGCCTGTAGGGTGTGACCCCGCCCGAAGGCCAATGTTTACCTCCCATACCCCTTCTATGGAGCACCTGTGGGCTTTCCCTGGGTAGATTAGGTTGGCTGCGAGCCTTGGCTCGCGGGGGCCTTCTACTCTGAGGTCCATCTGGGAGAGGAGCAGGGTCCAGCGAGCAATGCGGGCACTGCTCACCGTCCCGTCCTTAATCTTCCCATCTAGGAGCCTCTCAGTTGGTGTGTGGTGGGTTAGGAGTGTTAGAGGAGACCCTCCCGTGAAGATCAAGGATCTTTTCACTGCCCAATGTGTGGCTCGGAGGTGTCTCTCACAGTTGGAGTACCCCTTCTCCACATCTGTGAGGATCCTGGAGGAGTAAACCACCAGTCTCAGCTGGCCGTGCCACTCCTGGAGCAGCACTGAGCTCAAACTGTCCCCGCTGGCTGCCACCTCCAGGAAAAACTCCTTTCCCTCATCTATTGCTCCTAAGGCTGACGCGGTCTGCAAGTCCTCCTTGAGCTGATTAAATGCTGCCTCGCAACCCTCATCCCAGTCCCACTCTACCCCCTTGTGTAGGAGCCTGAGCAGAGGGGCTGCGGTGGCTGTATAATCCTCAATGAAGTCTCTGCAGTACCCGGTGAGCCCTAGAAAGGACCTTACCCCTGTCACTGTGTTGGGGGCTGGTAACTCCTGTACTGCCTCCCTTCTAGCCTTGTCTATGGCCCTTTCCCCAGCACGCACAGTCAGCCCCAGGAATTTGACTTCCTTCAGGCCGATCTGTGCCTTCTTGGGGTTTACTTTAAACCCTTCTTCTTTCAGCAGCTCCAGCAGCTCAGCCAGCAGTGGGCCATGTTCCTCCCCCTGATCGGTGAACAGGAGCAGGTCATCCACATACTGCACCAACTGCTGGGGTCTGCTAAAGCCCTTTAAACAGTTCGCCATACACTGGTGAAAAATTCTGGGACTATTGTGGAAGCCTTGGGGAAGACAGTTCCACGTGTATTGTTGGCCCTTAAAGGTAAAGGCGAACTTGTACTGGTCCTCCCGTTTTAAAGGAATGGACCAGAACCCATTTGAAATGTCCAGCACCGTGAAAGTGGTCGCAGATGCTGGAATACTCCCGATGAGATCCACTACGGCTGCTACAGTGGGTGCACAGGCAGGGATATTCTTATTTAGTACTCGATAGTCCACGGTGGCCCTCCATGAGTTGTCAGTGGAGAGTTCACATGGGTAGCTATCGGTCTTAACACCCCTTGCTCTACCAGTGATCCCAGGGCCGTTGTCAGGTCTGTCTCTGCCTCCCTGGGGAAGTTATATTGCTTTTGTGGTCGGGTCATGGGGTCCCCTACTATACTAACTTTCACCCCCGTTACCCTGCCACAGTCATGTTTGTGGGTGGTGAATGCTGCAAGGTGTGCCTGTACATATGCCTGGTACTCCACTGGGGTGTTACTGACCAGTAATTCCAAGTTGTAACCCTCCTTTGGCTTCACGGTACACAAGGTTCCCTTGGCCCCTTTTTCTGGGATCACCACCACCTCACCTTCCCTGTCTGTCCCTATGGCTCCCCATAGACAGTGGTTCCTGAGATCCACTAGGATCTGGTGGCCAATGATAAAATCAGCTCCCAGGATCCCTTTTCCCTTCTGCTCCCATTTCATCAGGACACACTTCCATTTGATTTTGAGTGTCCCTAACTGAATGGTGAGCGGGATGGAAAATGAACCAGTTTGCTCATTGCCTGTGAACCCCACTAGACTGTACGGGACCCCGTTCGATAGAGGTGAGGTAGCTGGGTTATCTACATATACAAGGGTGCTGGAAGCACCGGTATCTAGCAGGTAGGTCCCTTTCACTTTCTCCACCTCCATCGTAATGCACGGTCTCTTCCAGGCATCGTACTCTAGGGAACACAGGTACACAGGCTGCACTGGCTCTAGTCATGCATCTGGGTGGGTTGGAGCAGAGGGTTTTACCGTACCGGCTACTGGACCGGTTGCAATAGCTACTGCTCCCTGTCCGTTTGAGTGTCTGTAGGGCGGCTACGAGTGTCTCATATGAGTCGGGTGTTCCTGCCCCGGCCTTACGGGCTGGGGCTGGAGTGGCCTTTCCCTTAGTCTCTTTCCAGGGGTTCCTACAATCCTTCCTCCAGTGCCCACTTTTCCCACACCCAAAACACTCGCCCCCTTTGTAGGGAGGGTTCCCACCTTCCTGATGCCACTCTCTCTTGCCTTGGCTGGGTTTAATCTCATGGACCCTCCCTTTAGAGGAGGGTTCCTCTGTCCCTCTACTGTTCCGGTAAGCCAGGGTCAACTGTCTGACCACTGTCTCCTTGGTGGTTCTGGGATCTCTTGGATCGAACCAGACCTGGGCTTTTGCCTTTACTGCAGGTAGGCTGTTTGCCACCAGGCTGCGGAGCCAGTGAGCCAGCTTGTTAGGGTTCAGGTGGGCCCGGTCAAGAACCCCACTACAGGCCCTTTCGTAGACCGGCCACAACCTGTCGGTGAAAGCCTATGGAGTCTCCCCATAGAGCTGCACTGTTTTCTCCACTCGGGAGAAAGGACTCCCGTCGTTCATACCCATAGCCTCGAGAACCTCCTCCTTAACCGTAGCGTACGTGTTTCGCCCCTTTCTGCTGTCTGCAGAGAGGGAATGGCACAGCTTGGTGTCTAGTGAGAAGAGCAACAGCTTAGCCTGCTCTGAATCATCGCAGCCGTTAATATCCCCTGTGTGTTCCACTTCCAGGAAGTGTACCGAGGGATCCCCCTGTTGGGTGAGCTTACTTCGGTGGCCTATCATAGCCCTCAGTTTTTGGGTGTTGTGGGGGACTACGAAGTTGCTTTCTAGGGGTCCTGCTGCCCCATTGGCATCAGGTGGGCCAAACCTCTGCTGCCGGACCGGGTGCATTGGCCCTGGTTCTGGCCCTTCTTGTATTGGCTCTCCCTCTTCCCCCTGCTGCCAAGCCGAGTTAAAACTCGGGGCTGCCGGTGTTGGTAGTTTGCAATCCTTGCCTGTCCCGCACTCTGGCTGACACCCCTGCTGCCCCGGGCCATTCCCGGGAGCTGCAGGCGGTGACTGAGGGGTTTCTCCTTGCCCAACCAGGTGTTCCTGGGCTAAACCCGGGTTTAACAGGCACACCATGCCTTTAGCCCGGGATAGAGCAAGGTTCAAGCTTTGGATCTGCTGCTGACAGGGGCCATGGTCTCCTGCCTCAAATTCCCTGGCACTGGCTACCTTATAGTCTATCTGAATGTTTCACCCTCTCCCCGTACTCTTTAACTTGCTTGGCGAGGCAGGAATTCTCTTCCCGCAATGCCCGTTCGCTATTCTTAGCTTCAATAATCTGACACTGTAAAAGGTCCAGTTGGGTTTTGTACCTTTCTTTAGTGAGCTCTCTACTTTCCTTTAACTGTCCCACCTCTGTCCACAGACTTTCCCCAACTGTGGCCCTTGCACTGGACCTCTCTTCTGCCTGCCTCAATACTCCCTTTAATTTCTCATTCTCCTCATCCAGAAGCCGGATCTGTTGCTGAAGGCAAATTAGCCAAATGGCCTTCTCTATCGACCTTTTATGGTCCTTGCTCTCGGTCCATTGAGCTGCAGCATCTTCTGGACGCTCAGCATACAATAGATCGAGTACCCACTCCTTCGCCACATTTACCCTCGTAACACATACGAGGAAATACCCTCTTCCAATTTGCTTTGTTTCCTGAAACCAGTCTCTCTCTTATCACGTCCCTTGTACCAGTGTCCCATCTGGGTCGTCATGTGTAAGGGGTGGTTTGCAGGGGGTCAGCTTTCCCTTCTGACCTTATATGAGTGGTTCCGAATCGCTCCCACACCCTTGGTTCTAGACACTGGAATTATGAAGGGACTGTGACAGACTTGGACAGGCAATCGGTTTCAAGGTAGGAAGCAGGTATGGCTTTATTGTGTTTAAAAAGAAGTAAATGGCACACCTTTAATAACACACACAGACCAATACACACTGAGGGGTACAACACATTGAATAAAATGTCAAATTACAGCCTGTGGGGAAAAGAATACAGCTTAAACTCTAAATGGGGTAAAGAGGAGAATGCAGATACATTTACACAAGTTATCTCAGCCTCCCCCCTCCCAATTCACCTAACTAACTAAGTTATAGCTCTGGGGGTTCAGGGGCCATGCTCACCAATCCCTTTAGACAGTTGCCGGTGAATCACGGTTTCGGGGTTCGCTGCACTTGGCCTTCTAGGCGAGCCGTACCCCGGACGGAGGAGAGGACTTCGGACTGCGTAGTCTTCAGTTGGGGTGTGTCCGTTGATGCGCTAAGTTGCATTTTGGATGTATGGGGTAAGTACCCACTTTCTTTGGTTGGGAATAGTTTTAGTTAGTCCCTTTTGGTAATTTCTCCCCCGTTGGCCGTTCCGAAGTAGATTGTAGAGTGGAAATAAAGGTCGATTCTTCGGTTTTTGCTGAGTTGGTTTCGGTTGGTCGTTTCGCTGGTTGTGGTGGCCCGGGTTGTCAATTTGGTTGCTGACAACCTTCCATTTCGTGGGCCTCGTGCTCGGTCAGCTCTTGATGAGTTCCAGTAGTTTCCTTCACTACTCCATTTCTTCACTCCCCACCTCCGGCTGCTTGTTTCTGTCTGTGTTCCAGTCTGTGTGCTGCTCCTTGCTGCTCTTTCCTTGTAAAAACTGGGGGATAGATATATCCCAAATAAAGGCTCCGTTATCTCCCATCAAATCTCTTGGGCTCTGTTTGAACTGTTCTGTCCACTGATTTTCAAATGTCTCCTTTGTCAGCAGTAACTCGATTAGGGTGTGAGAATGTGCGATCACTGGGTTTGCATTGTTTTAGAATTGTCCAGTTTCTTGACCATGATTTCCATGGTGCTTGATTGGCTAATTCGATTATCTCTCAGAGGGTGAATAGTTCCCCCAGACAGTCTGGGGTCTTTAATACATGAATTTGGCCCCACCTCCTGTATTTGGTAACTCTTTTCGCAGCCAAAATGTTGTAGAATCTTAAAATTGATCTGCTCCTTCCCATCGATGTTTAGGGGATCTCAGGCTTCTGTAATTGAGGTCCATTTTGAATTCCCTTTCCTCTGAGTCCAAACACTGGGGGGGGGGGGGTCTCCATGAATGCAGCCCCTTTTATCCCCCGCAGGCTTCGTCTGCCCCTTTAAACTCATTTTAAAACCCAGAAAGGGATTCTTCTCCTCTGTCGGGGAAAGGTACCTGGAATCTTTGTGAGATATTGGTCAATTCTACACTCTCCCACTCTTTTTCCTGCCCTCCTGTGCAGCAGAGCCAGCCACGGTGCCATGACCCTGGCTGCTGCTGCCCTCCCCTGATGAGTCATCCCCCTCAACAGTACTCAAAGTGGTGTATCTGTTTTGGAGGGACCTCACTGCCCTCCGACTCACTGCCCTCCGACTCACCCTCCTCCCGACTCACCACCCTCCGACTCACCCTCCTCCCGACTCACCGCCCTCCGACTCACCCTCCTCCCGACTCACCACCCTCCGACTCACCCTCCTCCCGACTCACCGCCCTCCGACTCACCGCCCTCCGACTCACCGCCCTCCGACTCACCGCCCTCCGACTCACCCTCCTCCCGACTCACCGCCCTCCGACTCACCCTCCTCCCGACTCACCGCCCTCCGACTCACCCTCCTCCCGACTCACCGCCCTCCGACTCATCCTCCTCCCGACTCATCCTCCTCCCGACTCACCACCCTCCGACTCACCCTCCTCCCGACTCACCGCCCTCCGACTCATCCTCCTCCCGACTCATCCTCCTCCCGACTCACTGCCCCTCCGACTCACCGCCCTCCAACTCACCCTCCTCCCGACTCACTGGCCTCCGACTCACCGCCCCTCCGACGCACCCTCCTCCCGACTCACCCTCCTCCGACTCACCCTCCTCCCGACTCACCCTCCTCCCGACTCACTGCCCTCCGACTCACCGCCCCTCCGACTCACCCTCCTCCCGACTCACCCTCCTCCGACTCACCCTCCTCCGACTCACCGCCCCTCCGACTCACCCTCCTCCCGACTCACCCTCCTCCGACTCACCGCCCTCCGACTCACTGCCCTCCGACTCACCGCCCCTCCGACTCACCTTCCTCCCGACTCACCCTCCTCCGACTCACCGCCCTCCGACTCACTGCCCTCCGACTCACCGCCCCTCCGACTCACCCTCCTCCCGACTCACCCTCCTCCCGACTCACTGCCCTCCGACTCACCCTCCTCCGACTCACCGCCCTCCGACTCACCGCCCCTCCAACTCACCCTCCTCCGACTCAGTGCCCTCCGACTCACCCTCCTCCGACTCACTGCCCTCCGACTCACCCTCCTCCGACTCACCCTCCTCCGACTCACTGCCCTCCGACTCACCGCCCTCCGACTCACCCTCCTCCGACACACTGCCCTCCGACTCACTGCCCTCCGACTCACCGCCCTCCGACTCACTGCCCTCCGACTCACTGCCCTCCGACTCACTGCCCTCCGACTCACCGCCCTCCGACTCACCGCCCTCCGACTCACTGCCCTCCGACTCACCCTCCTCCGACTCACCCTCCTCCCGACTCACTGACCTCCGACTCACCCTCCTCCGACTCACCGCCCTCCGACTCACCCTCCTCCCGACTCACCACCCTCCGACTCACCCTCCTCCCGACTCACCGCCCTCCGACTCACCCTCCTCCCGACTCACCACCCTCCGACTCACCCTCCTCCCGACTCACCGCCCTCCGACTCACCCTCCTCCCGACTCACTGCCCTCAGACTCACCCTCCTCCCGACTCACCACCCTCCGACTCACCCTCCTCCCGACTCACTGCCCTCCGACTCACCCTCCTCCGACTCACCCTCCTCCGACTCACTGCCCTCCAACTCACTGCCCTCCGACTCACCCTCCTCCGACTCACCGCCCTCCGACTCACTGCCCTCCGACTCACCCTCCTCCGACTCACTGCCCTCCGACTCACCGCCCTCCGACTCACCCTCCTCCGACTCACTGCCCTCCGACTCACTGCCCTCCGACTCACCCTCCTCCGACTCACTGCCCTCCGACTCACCGCCCTCCGACTCACCCTCCTCCGACTCACTGCCCTCCAACTCACTGCCCTCCGACTCACCCTCCTCCGACTCACCGCCCTCCGACTCACTGCCCTCCGACTCACCCTCCTCCGACTCACTGCCCTCCGACTCACTGCCCTCCGACTCACCCTCTTCCTGACTCACCCTCCTCCGACTCACCCTCTTCCTGACTCACCACCCTCCGACTCACCGCCCTCCGACTCACCCTCCTCCCGACTCACCCTCCTCCCGACTCACCGCCCTCTGACTCACCCTCCTCCGACTCACTGCCCTCCGACTCACCGCCCTCCGACTCACCCTCCTCCGACTCACTGCCCTCCGACTCACCGCCCTCCGACTCACCGCCCTCCGACTCACCGCCCTCCGACTCACCGCCCTCCGACTCACCCTCCTCCGACTCACTGCCCTCCGACTCACCCTCCTCCGACTCACCCTCCTCCGACTCACCGCCCTCCGACTCACCGCCCTCCGACTCACCCTCCTCCGACTCACCGCCCTCCGACTCACTGCCCTCCGACTCACCGCCCTCCGACTCACCGCCCTCCGACTCACCCTCCTCCGACTCACTGCCCTCCGACTCACAACCCTCCGACTCACCCTCCTCCGACTCACCGCCCTCCGACTCACCCTCCTCCGACTCACTGCCCTCCGACTCACCCTCCTCCGACTCACACTCCTCCGACTCACCCTCCTCCGACTCACTGCCCTCCGACTCACCTCCTGCGACTCACTGCCCTCCGACTCACCCTCCTCCGACTCACTGCCCTCCGACTCACCCTCCTCCGACTCACTGCCCTCCGACTCACACTCCTCCCGACTCACTGCCCTCCGACTCACCCTCCTCCGACTCACCCTCCTCCGACTCACTGCCCTCCGACTCACACTCCTCCCGACTCACTGCCCTCCGACTCACTGCCCTCCGACTCACCCTCCTCCGACTCACTGCCCTCCGACTCACACTCCTCCCGACTCACTGCCCTCCAACTCACTGCCCTCCGACTCACCCTCCTCCGACTCACTGCCCTCCAACTCACTGCCCTCCGACTCACTGCCCTCCGACTCACCCTCCTCCGACTCACTGCCTTCCGACTCACCCTCCTCCGACTCACCGCCCTCCGACTCACCCTCCTCCGACTCACCCTCCTCCGACTCACTGCCCTCCGACTCACACTCCTCTGACTCACCCTCCTCCGACTCACTGCCCTCCGACTCACACTCCTCTGACTCACCCTCCTCCCGACTCACCACCCTCCGACTCACCCTCCTCCCGACTCACCGCCCTCCGACTCACCCTCCTCCCGACTCACCACCCTCCGACTCACCCGCCTCCCGACTCACCGCCCTCCGACTCACCCTCCTCCCGACTCACTGCCCTCAGACTCACTCTCCTCCCGACTCACCACCCTCCGACTCACCCTCCTCCCGACTCACTGCCCTCCGACTCACCCTCCTCCGACTCACCCTCCTCCGACTCACTGCCCTCCAACTCACTGCCCTCCGACTCACCCTCCTCCGACTCACTGCCCTCCGACTCACCGCCATCCGACTCACCCTCCTCCGACTCACTGCCCTCCGACTCACTGCCCTCCGACTCACCCTCCTCCGACTCACTGCCCTCCGACTCACCGCCCTCCGACTCACCCTCCTCCGACTCACCGCCCTCCAACTCACTGCCCTCCGACTCACCCTCCTCCGACTCACCGCCCTCCGACTCACTGCCCTCCGACTCACCCTCCTCCGACTCACCGCCCTCCGACTCACTGCCCTCCGACTCACCCTCCTCCGACTCACTGCCCTCCGACTCACCCTCATCCTGACTCACCCTCCTCCGACTCACCCTCTTCCTGACTCACCACCCTCCGACTCACCGCCCTCCGACTCACTGCCCTCCGACTCACCGCCCTCCGACTCACTGCCCTCCGACTCACTGCCCTCCGACTCACCGCCCTCCGACTCACCGCCCTCCGACTCACTGCCCTCCGACTCACTGCCCTCCGACTCACCGCCCTCCGACTCACTGCCCTCCGACTCACCCTCCTCCCGACTCACTGCCCTCCGACTCACCCTCCTCCGACTCACCGCCCTCCGACTCACCCTCCTCCGACTCACTGCCCTCCGACTCACCGCCCTCCGACTCACCCTCCTCCGACTCACTGCCCTCCGACTCACTGCCCTCCGACTCACCATCCTCCGCCTCACTGCCCTCCGACTCACAACCCTCCGACTCACCCTCCTCCGACTCACCGCCCTCCGACTCACCCTCCTCCGACTCACTGCCCTCCGACTCACCCTCCTCCGACTCACCGCCCTCCGACTCACCCTCCTCCGACTCACTGCCCTCCGACTCACTGCCCTCCGAATCACCCTCCTGCGACTCACTGCCCTCCGACTCACCCTCCTCCGACTCACCGCCCTCCGACTCACTGCCCTCCGACTCACTGCCCTCCGACTCACCCTCCTCCGACTCACTGCCCTCCGACTCACACTCCTCCCGACTCACTGCCCTCCGACTCACTGCCCTCCGACTCACCCTCCTCCGACTCACTGCCCTCCGACTCACACTCCTCCCGACTCACTGCCCTCCGACTCACCCTCCTCCGACTCACCCTCCTCCGACTCACTGCCCTCCGACTCACACTCCTCCCGACTCACTGCCCTCCGACTCACTGCCCTCCGACTCACCCTCCTCCGACTCACTGCCCTCCGACTCACACTCCTCCCGACTCACTGCCCTCCAACTCACTGCCCTCCGACTCACTGCCCTCCGACTCACACTCCTCCCGACTCACTGCCCTCCAACTCACTGCCATCCAACTCACTGCCCTCCGACTCACTGCCCTCCGACTCACCCTCCTCCGACTCACTGCCCTCCGACTCACCCTCCTCCGACTCACTGCCCTCCGACTCACCGCCCTCTGACTCACTGCCTTCCGACTCACCCTCCTCCGACTCACCGCCCTCCGACTCACCCTCCTCCGACTCACCCTCCTCCGACTCACTGCCCTCCGACTCACACTCCTCTGACTCACCCTCCTCCGACTCACCGCCCTCCGACTCACCCTCCTCCGACTCACTGCCCTCCGACTCACTGCCCTCCGACTCACCCTCCTCCGACTCACTGCTCTCCGACTCAGCGCCCTCCGACTCACCCTCCTCCGACTCACCCTCCACCGACTCACTGCCCTCCGACTCACTTCCCTCCGACTCACCCTCCTCCGACTCACTGCTCTCCGACTCAGCGCCCTCCGACTCACCCTCCTCCGACTCACCCTCCTCCGACTCACCGCCCTCCGACTCACTGCCCTCCGACTCACCCTCCTCCGACTTACTGCCCTCCGACTCACCCTCCTCCGACTCACCCTCCTCCGACTCACTGCCCTCCGACTCACCCTCCTCCGACTCACTGCCCTCCGACTCACGCTCCTCCGACTCACCCTCCTCCGACTCACTGCCCTCCGACTCACTGCCCTCCGACTCACACTCCTCCGACTCACTGCCCTCCGACTCACTGCCCTCCGACTCACCCACCTCCGACTCACCGCCCTCCGACTCACTGCCCTCCAACTCACCCTCCTCCGACTCACTGCCCTCCGACACACCCTCCTCCGACTCACCCTCCTCCGACTCACCCTCCTCCGACTCACTGCCCTCCGACTCACCCTCCTCCGACTCACTGCCCTCCGACTCACCCTCCTCCGACTCACCCTCCTCCGACTCACTGCCCTCCGACTCACACTCCTCCGACTCACCCTCCTCCGACTCACTGCCCTCCGACTCACACTCCTCCGACTCACACTCCTCCGACTCACCCTCCTCCGACTCACTGCCCTCCGACTCACCCTCCTCTGACTCACTGCCCTCCGACTCACCCTCCTCCGACTCACTGCCCTCCGACTCACCCTCCTCTGACTCAATGCCCTCAGACTCACTGCCCTCCGACTCACCCTCCTCCGCCTCACTGCCCTCCGACTCACAACCCTCCGACTCACCCTCCTCCGACTCACCGCCCTCCGACTCACCCTCCTCCGACTCACTGCCCTCCGACTCACCCTCCTCCGACTCACCGCCCTCCGACTCACCCTCCTCCGACTCACTGCCCTCCGACTCACTGCCCTCCGACTCACACTCCTCTGACTCACCCTCCTCCGACTCACCGCCCTCCGACTCACCGCCCTCCGACTCACTGCCCTCCGACTCACCCTCCTCCGACTCACTGCCCTCCGACTCACTGCCCTCCGACTCACCCTCCTCCGACTCACTGCCCTCCGACTCAGCGCCCTCCGACTCACCCTCCTCCGACTCACCCTCCCCCGACTCACAACCCTCCGACTCAACCTCCTCCGACTCACCCTTCTCCGACTCACTGCCCTCCGACTCACCCTCCTCCGACTCACTGACCTCCGACTCACCCTCCTCCGACTCACCCTCCTCCGACTCACTGCCCTCCGACTCACCCTCCTCCGACTCACCCTCCTCCGACTCACTGCCCACCGACTCACCGCCCTCCGACTCACTGCCCTCCGACTCACCCTCCTCCGACTCACTGCCCTCCGACACACCCTCCTCCGACTCACCCTCCTCCGACTCACCCTCCTCCGACTCACTGCCCTCCGACTCACCCTCCTCCGACTCACTGCCCTCCGACTCACCCTCCTCCGACTCACCCTCCTCCGACTCACTGCCCTCCGACTCACACTCCTCCGACTCACCCTCCTCCGACTCACTGCCCTCCGACTCACACTCCTCCGACTCACCCTCCTCCGACTCACTGCCCTCCGACTCACCGCCCTCCGACTCACCCTCCTCCGACTCACTGCCCTCCGACTCACTGCCCTCCGACTCACCCTCCTCCGCCTCACTGCCCTCCGACTCACAACCCTCCGACTCACCCTCCTCCGACTCACCGCCCTCCGACTCACCCTCCTCCGACTCACTGCCCTCCGACTCACCCTCCTCCGACTCACCGCCCTCCGACTCACCCTCCTCCGACTCACTGCCCTCCGACTCACTGCCCTCTGACTCACCCTCCTCCAACTCACTGCCCTCCGACTCACCCTCCTCCGACTCACTGCCCTCCGACTCACCCTCCTCCGACTCACTGCCCTCCGACTCACCCTCCTCCCGACTCACTGCCCTCCGACTCACTGCCCTCCGACTCACCCTCCTCCGACTCACTGCCCTCCAACTCACTGCCCTCCGACTCACCCTCCTCCGACTCACTGCCCTCCAACTCACTGCCCTCCGCCTCACTGCCCTCCAACTCACTGCCCTCCAACTCACTGCCCTCCGACTCACTGCCCTCCGACTCACTGCCCTCCGACTCACCCTCCTCCGACTCACCCTCCTCCGACTCACCCTCCTCCGACTCACTGCCCTCCGACTCACCCTCCTCCCGACTCACTGCCCTCCGACTCACCCTCCTCCGACTCACTGCCCTCCGACTCACTGCCCTCCGACTCACCCTCCTCCGACTCACTGCCCTCCGACTCACCCTCCTCCGACTCACTACCCTCCGACTCACCGCCCTCCGACTCACCCTCCTCCGACTCACACTCCTCCGACTCACCCTCCTCCGACTCACTGCCATCCGACTCACCCTCCTCCGACTCACTGCCCTCCGACTCACCGCCCTCCGACTCACCCTCCTCCGACTCACTGCCCTCCGACTCACTGCCCTCCGACTCACCCTCCTCCGACTCACTGCCCTCCGACTCACCCTCCTCCGACTCACTGCCCTCCGACACACCCTCCTCCGACTCACCCTCCTCCGACTCACCCTCCTCCGACTCACTGCCCTCCGACTCACCCTCCTCCGACTCACTGCCCTCCGACTCACCCTCCTCCGACTCACCCTCCTCCGACTCACTGCCCTCCGACTCACACTCCTCTGACTCACCCTCCTCCGACTCACTGCCCTCCGACTCACCGCCCTCCGACTCACCCTCCTCCGACTCACTGCCCTCCGACTCACTGCCCTCCGACTCACCCTCCTCCGCCTCACTGCCCTCCGACTCACAACCCTCCGACTCACCCTCCTCCGACTCACCGCCCTCCGACTCACCCTCCTCCGACTCACTGCCCTCCGACTCACCCTCCTCCGACTCACCGCCCTCCGACTCACCCTCCTCCGACTCACTGCCCTCCGACTCACTGCCCTCCGACTCACCCTCCTCCAACTCACTGCCCTCCGACTCACCCTCCTCCGACTCACTGCCCTCCGACTCACCCTTCTCCGACTCACTGCCCTCCGACTCACCCTCCTCCCGACTCACTGCCCTCCGACTCACTGCCCTCCGACTCACCCTCCTCCGACTCACTGCCCTCCAACTCACTGCCCTCCGACTCACCCTCCTCCGACTCACTGCCCTCCAACTCACTGCCCTCCGACTCACTGCCCTCCAACTCACTGCCCTCCAACTCACTGCCCTCCGACTCACTGCCCTCCGACTCACTGCCCTCCGACTCACCATCCTCCGACTCACCCTCCTCCGACTCACCCTCCTCCGACTCACTGCCCTCCGACTCACCCTCCTCCGACTCACTGCCCTGCGACTCACCCTCCTCCGACTCACTGCCCTCCGACTCACTGCCCTCCGACTCACCCTCCTCCGACTCACTGCCCTCCGACTCACCCTCCTCCGACTCACTGCCCTCCGACTCACCCTTCTCCGACTCACTGCCCTCCGACTCACCCTCCTCCGACTCACCCTCCTCCGACTCACTGCCCTCCGACTCACCCTCCTCCGACTCACTGCCCTCCGACTCACCCTCCTCCGACTCACCCTCCTCCGACTCACTGCCCTCCGACTCACCCTCCTCCGACTCACTGCCCTCCGACTCACCGCCCTCCGACTCACCCTCCTCCGACTCACACTCCTCTGACTCACCCTCCTCCGACTCACTGCCCTCCGACTCACTGCCCTCCGACTCACCCTCCTCCGACTCACTGCCCTCCGACTCACTGCCCTCCGACTCACCCTCCTCCGACTCACTGCCCTCCGACTCACTGCCCTTCGACTCACCCTCCTCTGACTCACTGCCCTCCGACTCACCCTCCTCCGACTTACCCTCCTCCGACTCACCCTCCTCCGACTCACTGCCCTCCGACTCACCCTCCTCCGACTCACCGCCCTCCGACTCACCCTCCTCCCGACTCACCGCCCCTCCGACTCACCCTCCCAACTCACCCTCCTCCCGACTCACCGCCCTCCGACTCACCCTCCCGACTCACCCTCCTCCCGACTCACCGCCCTCTGACTCACCCTCCTCCCGACTCACCCTCCTCCCGACTCACTGCCCCTCCGACTCACCCTCATCCTGACACACCGCCCCTCCGACTCACCCTCCTCCCGACTCACCCTCCTCCGACTCACCCTCCTCACGACTCACCCTCCTCCGACTCAACCTCCTCCTGACTCACCGCCCTCCGACTCACCCTCCTCTGACTCACCCTTCTCCCGACTCACCGCCCTCCGACTCACCCTCCTCCGACTCAACCTCCTCCCAACTCACCCTCCTCCCGACTCACCCTCCTCCGACTCACCACCCTCCGACTCACCCTCCTCCGACTCACTGCCCTCCGACTCACCCTCCTCCGACTCACCGCCCTCCGACTCACCCTCCTCCGACTCACCCTCCTCTGACTCATCCTCCCAACTCACCCTCCTCCCGACTCACCCTCCTCCGACTCACCGCCCTCCGACTCACCCTCCTCCGACTCACCCTCCTCCGACTCACCCTCCCAACTCACCCTCCTCCCGACTCACCCTCCTCCGACTCACCACCCCTCCGACTCACCCTCTTCCTGACTCACCGCCCTCCGACTCACCCTCCTCCGACTCACACTCCTCCGACTCACCCTCCCAACTCACCCTCCTCCCGACTCACCCTCCTCCGACTCACCGCCCTCCGACTCACCCTCCTCCGACTCACCCTCCTCCGACTCACCCTCCCAACTCACCCTCCTCCCGACTCACCCTCCTCCGACTCACCACCCCTCCGACTCACCCTCTTCCTGACTCACCGCCCTCCGACTCACCCTCCTCCGACTCACCCTCCTCCGACTCACCCTCCTCCGACTCACCCTCCTCCGACTCACCACCCCTCCGACTCACCCTCTTCCTGAGTCACTGCCCTCCGACTCACGCTCCTCCCGACTCACCCTCCTCCGACTCACCCTCCTCCGACTCACCGCCCTCCGACTCACCCTCCTCCGACTCACCCTCCTCCGACTCACTGCCCTCCGACTCACTGCCCTCCGACTCACACTCCTCCGCCTCACCCTCCTCCGACTCACTGCCCTCCGACTCACCCTCCTCCAACTCACCCTCCTCCGACTCACTGCCCTCCGACTCACCCTCCTCCGACTCACCGCCCTCCGACTCACCCTCCTCCCGACTCACCGCCCCTCCGACTCACCCTCCCAACTCACCCTCCTCCCGACTCACCGCCCTCCGACTCACCCTCCCGACTCACCCTCCTCCCGACTCACCGCCCTCTGACTCACCCTCCTCCCGACTCACCCTCCTCCCGACTCACTGCCCCTCCGACTCACCCTCATCCTGACTCACCGCCCCTCCGACTCACCCTCCTCCCGACTCACCCTCCTCCGACTCACCCTCCTCCCGACTCACCCTCCTCCGACTCAACCTCCTCCTGACTCACCGCCCTCCGACTCACCCTCCTCTGACTCACCCTTCTCCCGACTCACCGCCCTCCGACTCACCCTCCTCCGACTCAACCTCCTCCCAACTCACCCTCCTCCCGACTCACCCTCCTCCGACTCACCACCCTCCGACTCACCCTCCTCCGACTCACTGCCCTCCGACTCACCCTCCTCCGACTCACCGCCCTCCGACTCACCGCCTTCCGACTCACCCTCCTCCGACTCACCCTCCTCCGACTCACCCTCCCAACTCACCCTCCTCCCGACTCACCCTCCTCCGACTCACCGCCCTCCGACTCACCCTCCTCCGACTCACCCTCCTCCGACTCACCTTCCCAACTCACCCTCCTCCCGACTCACCCTCCTCCGACTCAGCACCCCTCCGACTCACCCTCTTCCTGACTCACCGCCCTCCGACTCACCCTCCTCCGACTCACACTCCTCCGACTCACCCTCCCAACTCACCCTCCTCCCGACTCACCCTCCTCCGACTCACCGCCCTCCGACTCACCCTCCTCCGACTCACCCTCCTCCGACTCACCCTCCCAACTCACCCACCTCCCGACTCACCCTCCTCCGACTCACCACCCCTCCGACTCACCCTCTTCCTGACTCACCGCCCTCCGACTCACCCTCCTCCGACTCACCCTCCTCCGACTCACCCTCCTCCGACTCACCCTCCTCCGACTCACCACCCCTCCGACTCACCCTCTTCCTGAGTCACTGCCCTCCGACTCACCCTCCTCCCGACTCACCCTCCTCCGACTCACCCTCCTCCGACTCACCGCCCTCCGACTCACCCTCCTCCGACTCACCCTCCTCCGACTCACTGCCCTCCGACTCACTGCCCTCCGACTCACCCTCCTCCGACTCACCCTCCTCCGACTCACTGCCCTCCGACTCATCCTCCTCCGACTCACTGCCCTCCGACTCACCCTCCTCCGACTCACCGTCCTCCGACTCACTGCCCTCTGACTCACCCTCCTCCGACTCACTGCCCTCCGACTCACCGCCCTCCGACTCACCCTCCTCCGACTCACACTCCTCCGACTCACCCTCCTCCGACTCACCCTCCTCCGACTCACTGCCCTCCGACTCACCGCCCTCCGACACACCCTCCTCCGACTCACTGCCCTCCGACTCACTGCCCTCCGACTCACCCTCCTCCGACTCACTGCCCTCCGACTCACTGCCCTCCGACTCACCCTCCTCCGACTCACCGCCCTCCGACTCACTGCCCTCCGACTCACCCTCCTCAGACTCACTGCCCCACGACACACCCTCCTCCGACTCACCCTCCTCCGACTCACTGGCCTCCGACTCACCCTCCTCCGACTCACTGCCCTCCGACTCACCCTCCTCCGACTCACCCTCCTCCGACTCACTGCCCTCCGACTCACACTCCTCCGACTCACCCTCCTCCGACTCACTGCCCTCCGACTCACACTCCTCCGACTCACACTCCTCCGACTCACCCTCCTCCGACTCACTGCCCTCCGACTCACCGCCCTCCGACTCACCCTCCTCCGACTCACTGCCCTCCGACTCACTGCCCTCCGACTCACCCTCCTCCGCCTCACTGCCCTCCGACTCACAACCATCCGACTCACCCTCCTCCGACTCACTGCCCCCCGACACACCCTCCTCCGACTCACCCTCCTCCGACTCACCCTCCTCCGACTCACTGCCCTCCGACTCACCCTCCTCCGACTCACTGCCCTCCGACTCACCCTCCTCCGACTCACCCTCCTCCGACTCACTGCCCTCTGACTCACACTCCTCCGACTCACCCTCCTCCGACTCACTGCCCTCCGACTCACACTCCTCCGACTCACACTCCTCTGACTCACCCTCCTCCGACTCACTGCCCTCCTACTCACCCTCCTCCGACTCACCGCCCTCCGACTCACCCTCCTCCGACTCACTGCCCTCCGACTCACTGCCCTCCGACTCACCCTCCTCCAACTCACTGCCCTCCGACTCACTTCCCTCCGACTCACCCTCCTCCGACTCACTGCCCTCCAACTCACTGCCCTCCGACTCACTGCCCTCCAACTCACTGCCCTCCAACTCACTGCCCACCGACTCACTGCCCTCCGACTCACTGCCCTCCGACTCACCCTCCTCCGACTCACCCTCCTCCGACTCACCCTCCTCCGACTCACTGCCCTCCGACTTACCCTCCTCCGACTCACTGCCCTCCGACTCACCCTCTTCGGACTCACTGCCATCCGACTCACTGCCCTCCGACTCACCCTCCTCCGACTCACTGCCCTCCGACTCACCCTCCTCCGACTCACTGCCCTCCGACTCACCCTTCTCCGACTCACCCTTCTCCGACTCACTGCCCTCCGACTCACCCTCCTCCGACTCACCCTCCTCCGACTCACTGCCCTCCGACTCACCCTCCTCCGACTCACTGCCCTCCGACTCACCCTCCTCCGACTCACCCTCCTCCGACTCACTGCACTCCGATTCACCCTCCTCCGACTCACTGCCCTCCGACTCACCGCCCTCCGACTCACCCTCCTCCGACTCACACTCCTCCGACTCACCCTCCTCCGACTCACTGCCCTCCGACTCACCCTCCTCCGACTCACTGCCCTCCGACTCACCCTCCTCCGACTCACTGCCCTCCGACTCACTGCCCTTCGACTCACCCTCCTCCGACTCACTGCCCTCCGACTCATCCTCCTCCGACTCACCCTCCTCCGACTCACCCTCCTCCGACTCACTGCCCTCCGACTCACCGCCCTCCGACTCACTGCCCTCCGACTCACCCTCCTCCGACTCACTGCCCTCCGACTCACTGCCCTTCGACTCACCCTCCTCCGACTCACTGCCCTCCGACTCATCCTCCTCCGACTCACCCTCCTCCGACTCACCCTCCTCCGACTCACTGCCCTCCGACTCACCGCCCTCCGACTCACTGCCCTCCGACTCACCCTCCTCCGACTCACCCTCCTCCAACTCACCGCCCTCCGACTCACTGCCCTCCGACTCACCCTCCTCCGATTCACTGCCCTCCGACTCACCGCCCTCCGACTCACTGCACTCCGACTCACCGCCCTCCGACTCACAGCCCTCCGACTCACTGCCCTCCGACTCACCCTCCTCCAACTCACCGCCCTCCGACTCACTGCCCTCCGACTCACCCTCCTCCGATTCACTGCCCTCCGACTCACCGCCCTCCGACTCACTGCCCTCCGACTCACCCTCCTCCGACTCACTGCCCTCCGACTCACCGCCCTCCGACTCACTGCCCTCCGACTCACCCTCCTCCGACTCACCGCCCTCCGACTCACTGCCCTCCGACTCACTGCCCTCCGACTCACCCTCCTCCGACTCACTGCCCTCCGACTCACCGCCCTCCGACTCACTGCCCTCCGACTCACCGCCCTCCGACTCAACGCCCTCCGACTCACCGCCCTCCGACTCACCCTCCCAACTCACCCTCCTCCCGACTCACCGCCCTCCGACTCACCCTCCTCCCAACTCACCCTCCTACCGACTCACCCTCCTCCGACTCACCCTCCTCCGACTCACCCTCCTCCGACTCACCACCCTCCGACTCACCCTCCTCCGACTCACTGCCCTCCGACTCACCCTCCTCCGAATCACCGCCCTCCGACTCACCGCCCTCCGACTCACCCTCCTCCGACTCACCCTCCTCCGACTCACCCTCCCAACTCACCCTCCTCCCGACTCACCCTCCTCCGACTCACTGCCCTCCGACTCACCCTCCTCCGACTCACTGCCCTCCGACTCACCCTCCTCCGACTCACCCTCCTCCGACTCACTGCCCTCTGACTCACACTCCTCCGACTCACCCTCCTCCGACTCACTGCCCTCCGACTCACACTCCTCCGACTCACACTCCTCTGACTCACCCTCCTCCGACTCACTGCCCTCCTACTCACCCTCCTCCGACTCACCGCCCTCCGACTCACCCTCCTCCGACTCACTGCCCTCCGACTCACTGCCCTCCGACTCACCCTCCTCCAACTCACTGCCCTCCGACTCACTTCCCTCTGACTCACCCTCCTCCGACTCACTGCCCTCCAACTCACTGCCCTCCGACTCACTGCCCTCCAACTCACTGCCCTCCAACTCACTGCCCACCGACTCACTGCCCTCCGACTCACTGCCCTCCGACTCACCCTCCTCCGACTCACCCTCCTCCGACTCACCCTCCTCCGACTCACTGCCCTCAGACTTACCCTCCTCCGACTCACTGCCCTCCGACTCACCCTCTTCGGACTCACTGCCATCCGACTCACTGCCCTCCGACTCACCCTCCTCCGACTCACTGCCCTCCGACTCACCCTCCTCCGACTCACTGCCCTCCGACTCACCCTTCTCCGACTCACCCTTCTCCGACTCACTGCCCTCCGACTCACCCTCCTCCGACTCACCCTCCTCCGACTCACTGCCCTCCGACTCACCCTCCTCCGACTCACTGCCCTCCGACTCACCCTCCTCCGACTCACCCTCCTCCGACTCACTGCCCTCCGACTCACACTCCTCCGACTCACACTCCTCTGACTCACCCTCCTCCGACTCACTGCCCTCCTACTCACCCTCCTCCGACTCACCGCCCTCCGACTCACCCTCCTCCGACTCACTGCCCTCCGACTCACTGCCCTCCGACTCACCCTCCTCCAACTCACTGCCCTCCGACTCACTTCCCTCCGACTCACCCTCCTCCGACTCACTGCCCTCCAACTCACTGCCCTCCGACTCACTGCCCTCCAACTCACTGCCCTCCAACTCACTGCCCACCGACTCACTGCCCTCCGACTCACTGCCCTCCGACTCACCCTCCTCCGACTCACCCTCCTCCGACTCACCCTCCTCCGACTCACTGCCCTCAGACTTACCCTCCTCCGACTCACTGCCCTCCGACTCACCCTCTTCGGACTCACTGCCATCCGACTCACTGCCCTCCGACTCACCCTCCTCCGACTCACTGCCCTCCGACTCACCCTCCTCCGACTCACTGCCCTCCGACTCACCCTTCTCCGACTCACCCTTCTCCGACTCACTGCCCTCCGACTCACCCTCCTCCGACTCACCCTCCTCCGACTCACTGCCCTCCGACTCACCCTCCTCCGACTCACTGCCCTCCGACTCACCCTCCTCCGACTCACCCTCCTCCGACTCACTGCACTCCGATTCACCCTCCTCCGACTCACTGCCCTCCGACTCACCGCCCTCCGACTCACCCTCCTCCGACTCACACTCCTCCGACTCACCCTCCTCCGACTCACTGCCCTCCGACTCACCCTCCTCCGACTCACTGCCCTCCGACTCACCCTCCTCCGACTCACTGCCCTCCGACTCACTGCCCTTCGACTCACCCTCCTCCGACTCACTGCCCTCCGACTCATCCTCCTCCGACTCACCCTCCTCCGACTCACCCTCCTCCGACTCACTGCCCTCCGACTCACCGCCCTCCGACTCACTGCCCTCCGACTCACCCTCCTCCGACTCACCCTCCTCCAACTCACCGCCCTCCGACTCACTGCCCTCCGACTCACCCTCCTCCGATTCACTGCCCTCCGACTCACCGCCCTCCGACTCACTGCCCTCCGACTCACCGCCCTCCGACTCACAGCCCTCCGACTCACTGCCCTCCGACTCACCCTCCTCCAACTCACTGCCCTCCGACTCACTGCCCTCCGACTCACCCTCCTCCGATTCACTGCCCTCCGACTCACCGCCCTCCGACTCACTGCCCTCCGACTCACCCTCCTCCGACTCACTGCCCTCCGACTCACCGCCCTCCGACTCACTGCCGTCCGACTCACCCTCCTCCGACTCACCGCCCTCCGACTCACTGCCCTCCGACTCACTGCCCTCCGACTCACCCTCCTCCGACTCACTGCCCTCCGACTCACCGCCCTCCGACTCACTGCCCTCCGACTCACCGCCCTCCGACTCAACGCCCTCCGACTCACCGCCCTCCGACTCACCCTCCCAACTCACCCTCCTCCCGACTCACCGCCCTCCGACTCACCCTCCTCCCAACTCACCCTCCTACCGACTCACCCTCCTCCGACTCACCCTCCTCCGACTCACCCTCCTCCGACTCACCACCCTCCGACTCACCCTCCTCCGACTCACTGCCCTCCGACTCACCCTCCTCCGAATCACCGCCCTCCGACTCACCGCCCTCCGACTCACCCTCCTCCGACTCACCCTCCTCCGACTCACCCTCCCAACTCACCCTCCTCCCGACTCACCCTCCTCCGACTCACCGCCCTCCGACTCACCCTCCTCCGACTCACCCTCCCAACTCACCCTCCTCCCGACTCACCCTCCTCCGACTCACCACCCCTCCGACTCACCCTCTTCCTGACTCACCGCCCTCCGACTCACCCTCCTCCGACTCACCCTCCTCCGACTCACCCTCCCAACTCACCCTCCTCCCGACTCACCCTCCTCCGACTCACCGCCCTCCGACTCACCCTCCTCCGACTCACCCTCCTCCGACTCAGCCTCCCAACTCACCCTCCTCCCGACTCACCCTCCTCCGACTCCCCACCCCTCCGACTCACCCTCTTCCTGACTCACCGCCCTCCGACTCACCCTCCTCCGACTCACCCTCCTCCGACTCACCGCCCTCCGACTCACCCTCCTCCGACTCACCCTCCTCCGACTCACCCTCCTCCGACTCACCGCCCTCCGACTCACCCTCCTCCGACTCACCCTCCTCCGACTCACCCTCCTCCGACTCACCACCCCTCCGACTCACCCTCTTCCTGAGTCACTGCCCTCCGACTCACCCTCCTCCCGACTCACCCTCCTCCGACTCACCCTCCTCCGACTCACCCTCCTCCGACTCACCCTCCTCCGACTCACCGCCCTCCGACTCACCCTCCTCCGACTCACCCTCCTCCGACTCACCGCCCTCCGACTCACCGCCCTCCGACTCACCCTCCTCCCGACTCACTGCCCTCCGACTCACTGCCCTCCAACTCACCGCCCTCCGACTCACCGCCCTCCGACTCACCCTCCTCCGACTCACTGCCCTCCGACTCACCGCCCTCCGACTCACCGCCCTCCGACTCACTGCCCTCCGACTCACTGCCTCCCGACTCACTGCCCTCCGACTCACCGCCCTCCGACTCACCGCCCTCCGACTCACCGCCCTCCGACTCACTGCCCTCCGACTCACTGCCCTCCGACTCACCCTCCTCCGACTCACCCTCCTCCGACTCACCCTCCTCCGACTCACTGCCTCCCGACTCACTGCCCTCCGACTCACCGCCCTCCGACTCACCGCCCTCCGACTCACCGCCCTCCGACTCACTGCCCTCCGACTCACCGCCCTCCGACTCACTGCCCTCCGACTCACCCTCCTCCGACTCACCACCCTCCGACTCACCCTCCTCCCGACTCACTGCCCTCCGACTCACCCTCCTCCGACTCACCGCCCTCCGACTCACTGCCCTCCGACTCACCCTCCTCCGACTCACCCTCCTCCGACTCACCCTCCTCCGACTCACCACCCCTCCGACTTACCCTCCTCCCGACTCACTCTCTTCCGACTAAGCCTCCTCCGACTCACCGCCCTCCTACTCACCGCCATCCGACTCACCCTCCTACCGACTCACCCTCCTCCGACTAAGCCTCCTCCGACTCACCCTCCTCCGACTCACCCTCCTACCGACTCACTCTCTTCCGACTAAGCCTCCTCCGACTCACTGCCCTCCGACTCACTGCCCTCCGACTCACTCTCCTCCGACTCACTGCCCTCCGACTCACCCTCCTCCGACTCACTGCCCTCCGACTCACTGCCCTCCGACTCACTCTCCTCCGACTCACTGCCCTCCGACTCACCCTCCTCCGACTCACTGCCCTCCGACTCACTCTCCTCCGACTCACTGCCCTCCGACTCACAACCCTCCGACTCACTGCCCTCCGACTCACTGCCCTCCGACTCACCCTCCTCCGACTCACTGCCCTCCGACTCACCCTCCTCCGACTCACTGCCCTCCGACTCACCCTCCTCCGACTCACAACCTTCCGACTCACTGCCCTCCGACTCACTGCCCTCCGACTCACAACCCTCCGACTCACCGCCCTCCGACTCACCCTCCTCCGACTCACCCTCCTCCGACTCACCCTCCCAACTCACCCTCCTCCGACTCACCGCCCCTCCGACTCACCCTCTTCCTGACTCACCGCCCTCCGACTCACCCTCCTCCGACTCACCCTCCTCCGACTCACCCTCCTCCGACTCACCCTCCCAACTCACCCTCCTCCCGACTCACCCTCCTCCGACTCACCACCCCTCCGACTCACCCTCTTCCTGACTCACCGCCCTCCGACTCACCCTCCTCCGACTCACCCTCCTCCGACTCACCCTCCTCCGACTCACCCTCCTCCGACTCACCACCCCTCCGACTCACCCTCTTCCTGAGTCACTGCCCTCCGACTCACCCTCCTCCCGACTCACCGTCCTCCGACTCACCCTCCTCCGACTCACCGCCCTCCGACTCACCCTCCTCCGACTCACCCTCCTCCGACTCACCCTCCTCCGACTCACCCTCCTCCGACTCACCCTCCTCCGACTCACCACCCCTCCAACTCACCCTCTTCCTGAGTCACTGCCCTCCGACTCACCCTCCTCCCGACTCACACTCCTCCGACTCACCCTCCTCCGACTCACCCTCCTCCGACTCACCGCCCTCCGACTCACCGCCCTCCGACTCACCGCCCTCCGACTCACTGCCCTCCGACTCAACCTCCTCCGACTCACCCTCCTCCGACTCACCGACCCATCGACTCACCCTCCTCCGACTCACCACCCCTCCGACTTACCCTCCTCCCTACTCACCCTCCTCCGACTCACCCTCCTCCGACTCACCCTCCTACCGACTCACTCTCTTCCGACTAAGCCTCCTCCGACTCACCGCCCTCCTACTCACCGCCCTCCGACTCACCCTCCTACCGACTCACCCTCCTCCGACTAAGCCTCCTCCGACTCACCCTCCTCCGACTCACCCTCCTACCGACTCACTCTCTTCCGACTAAGCCTCCTCCGACTCACTGCCCTCCGACTCACTGCCCTCCGACTCACTGCCCTCCGACTCACTCTCCTCCGACTCACTGCCCTCCGACTCACCCTCCTCCGACTCACTGCCCTCCGACTCACTGCCCTCCGACTCACTCTCCTCCGACTCACTGCCCTCCGACTCACCCTCCTCCGACTCACTGCCCTCCGACTCACTCTCCTCCGACTCACTGCCCTCCGACTCACAACCCTCCGACTCACTGCCCTCCGACTCACTGCCCTCCGACTCACCCTCCTCCGACTCACTGCCCTCCGACTCACCCTCCTCCGACTCACAACCCTCCGACTCACTGCGCTCCGACTCACTGCCCTCCGACTCACAACCCTCCGACTCACTGCGCTCCGACTCACTGCCCTCCGACTCACAACCCTCCGACTCACTGCCCTCCGACTCACTCTCCTCCGACTCACTGCCCTCCGACTCACTGCCCTCCGACTCACAACCCTCCGACTCACTGCCCTCCGACTCACCCTCCTCCGACTCACCGCCCTCCGACTCACCCTCCTCCGACTCACCCTCCTCCGACTCACAACCCTCCGACTCACCCTCCTCCGACTCACAACCCTCCGACTCACCCTCCTCCGACTCACAACCCTCCGACTCACCCTCCTCCGACTCACCCTCCTCCGACTCACAACCCTCCGACTCACCCTCCTCCGACTCACCGCCCTCCGACTCACCCTCCTCCAACTCACCCTCCTCCGACTCACAACCCTCCGACTCACCCTCCTCCAACTCACCGCCCTCCGACTCACTGCCCTCCGACTGACCCTCCTCCGACTCACTGCCCTCCGACTCACCCTCCTCCGACTCACTGCCCTCCGACTCACACTCCTCCGAATCACACTCCTCCGACTCACCCTCCTCCGGCTCACTGCCCTCCGACTCACTGCCCTCCGACTCACCGCCCTCCGACTCACCCTCCTCCGACTCACCCTCCTCCGACTCACCGCCCTCCGACTCACTGCCCTCCGACTCACCCTCCTCCGACACACCCTCCTCCAACTCACCGCCCTCCGACTCACTGCCCTCCGACTCACTGCCCTCCGATTCACTGCCCTCCGACTCACCGCCCTCCGACTCACTGCCCTCCGACTCACCGCCCTCCGACTCACCGCCCTCCGACTCACCGCCCTCCGACTCACTGCCCTCCGACTCACTGCCCTCCGACTCACTGCCCTCCGACTCACTGCCCTCCGACTCACCGCCCTCCGACTCACCGCCCTCCGACTCACCCTCCTCCGACTCACCCTCCTCCGACTCACCCTCCCGACTCACCCTCCTCCGACTCACCACCCCTCCGACTCACCCTCTTCCTGACTCACCGCCCTCCGACTCACCCTCCTCCGACTCACCCTCCTCCGACTCACCCTCCTCCGACTCACCCTTCTCCGACTCACCCTCCCAACTCACCCTCCTCCCGACTCACCCTCCTCCGACTCACCACCCCTCCGACTCACCCTCTTCCTGAGTCACTGCCCTCCGACTGACCCTCCTCCCGACTCACCCTCCTCCGACTCACCCTCCTCCGACTCACCGCCCTCCGACTCACCCTCCTCCGACTCACCCTCCTCCGACTCACCCTCCTCCGACTCACCACCCCTCCGACTCACCCTCTTCCTGAGTCACTGCCCTCCGACTCACCCTCCTCCCGACTCACCCTCCTCCGACTCACCCTCCTCCGACTCACCCTCCTCCCGACTCACCCTCCTCCGACTCACCCTCCTCCGACTCACCCTCCTCCGACTCACCGCCCTCCGACTCACCGCCCTCCGACTCACCGCCCTCCGACTCACCGCCCTCCGACTCACTGCCTCCCAACTCACTGCCCTCCGACTCACCGCCCTCCGACTCACCCTCCTCCGGCTCACTGCCCTCCGACTCACTGCCCTCCGACTCACTGCCCTCCGACTCACCCTCCTCCGACTCACCCTCCTCCGACTCACCCTCCCGACTCACCCTCCTCCCGACTCACCGCCCTCTGACTCACCCTCCTCCCGACTCACCCTCCTCCCGACTCACTGCCCCTCCGACTCACCCTCATCCTGACTCACCGCCCCTCCGACTCACCCTCCTCCCGACTCACCCTCCTCCGACTCACCCTCCTCCCGACTCACCCTCCTCCGACTCAACCTCCTCCTGACTCACCGCCCTCCGACTCACCCTCCTCCCGACTCACCCTCCTCTGACTCACCCTTCTCCCGACTCACCGCCCTCCGACTCACCCTCCTCCGACTCAACCTCCTCCCAACTCACCCTCCTCCTGACTCACCCTCCTCCGACTCACCACCCTCCGAATCACCCTCCTCCGACTCACTGCCCTCCGACTCACCCTCCTCCGACTCACCGCCCTCCGACTCACCGCCCTCCGACTCACCCTCCTCCGACTCACCCTCCTCCGACTCACCCTCCCAACTCACCCTCCTCCCGACTCACCCTCCTCCGACTCACCGCCCTCCGACTCACCCTCCTCCGACTCACCCTCCTCCGACTCACCCTCCCAACTCACCCTCCTCCCGACTCACCCTCCTCCGACTCACCACCCCTCCGACTCACCCTCTTCCTGACTCACCGCCCTCCGACTCACCCTCCTCCGACTCACCCTCCTCCGACTCACTGCCCTCCGACTCACACTCCTCCGACTCACACTCCTCCGACTCACCCTCCTCCGACTCACTGCCCTCCGACTCACTGCCCTCCGACTCACTGCCCTCCGACTCACCCTCCTCCGACTCACCGCCCTCCGACTCACTGCCCTCCGACTCACTGCCCTCCGTCTCACCCTCCTCCGACTCACCCTCCTCCGACTCACCGCCCTCCGACTCACCCTCCCAACTCACCCTCCTCCCGACTCACCGCCCTCCGACTCACCCTCCTCCCGACTCACCCTCCTACCGACTCACCCTCCTCCGACTCACCGCCCTCCGACTCACCCTCCTACCGACTCACCCTCCTCCGACTCACCGCCCTCCGACTCACTGCCCTCCGACTCACCCTCATCCCGACTCACCGCCCCTCCGACTCACCCTCCCGACTCACCCTCCTCCCGACTCACCGCCCTCTGACTCACCCTCCTCCCGACTCACCCTCCTCCCGACTCACTGCCCCTCCGACTCACCCTCATCCTGACTCACCGCCCCTCCGACTCACCCTCCTCCCGACTCACCCTCCTCCGACTCACCCTCCTCCCGACTCACCCTCCTCCGACTCAACCTCCTCCTGAATCACCGCCCTCCGACTCACCCTCCTCCCGACTCACCCTCCTCTGACTCACCCTTCTCCCGACTCACCGCCCTCCGACTCACCCTCCTCCGACTCAACCTCCTCCCAACTCACCCTCCTCCCGACTCACCCTCCTCCGACTCACCACCCTCCGAATCACCCTCCTCCGACTCACTGCCCTCCGACTCACCCTCCTCCGACTCACCGCCCTCCGACTCACCGCCCTCCGACTCACCCTCCTCCGACTCACCCTCCTCCGACTCACCCTCCCAACTCACCCTCCTCCCGACTCACCCTCCTCCGACTCACCGCCCTCCGACTCACCCTCCTCCGACTCACCCTCCTCCGACTCACCCTCCCAAATCACCCTCCTCCCGACTCACCCTCCTACCGACTCACCCTCATCCCGACTCACCCTCATCCCGACTCACCGCCCCTCCGACTCACCCTCCTCCGACTCACCGCCCTCCGACTCACCGCCCTCCGACTCTCCGCCCTCCGACTCACCCTCCTCCCGACTCACCCTCCTACCGACTCACCCTCCTCCCGACTCACCCTCATCCCGACTCACCGCCCCTCCGACTCACCCTCCTCCCGACTCACTGCCCCTCCGACTCACCCTCATACTGACTCACCGCCCCTCCGACTCACCCTCCTCCCGACTCACCCTCCTCCGACTCACCCTCCTCCCGACTCACCCTCCTCCGACTCAACCTCCTCCTGAATCACCGCCCTCCGACTCACCCTCCTCCCGACTCACCCTCCTCTGACTCACCCTTCTCCCGACTCACCGCCCTCCGACTCACCCTCCTCCGCTCAACCTCCTCCCAACTCACCCTCCTCCCGACTCACCCTCCTCCGACTCACCACCCTCCGAATCACCCTCCTCCGACTCACTGCCCTCCGACTCACCCTCCTCCGACTCACCGCCCTCCGACTCACCGCCCTCCGACTCACCCTCCTCCGACTCACCCTCTTCCGACTCACCCTCCCAACTCACCCTCCTCCCGACTCACCCTCCTCCGACTCACCGCCCTCCGACTCACCCTCCTCCGACTCACCCTCCTCCGACTCACCCTCCCAACTCACCCTCCTCCCGACTCACCCTCCTCCGACTCACCACCCCTCCGACTCACCCTCTTCCTGACTCACCACCCTCCGACTCACCCTCCTCCGACTCACCCTCCTCCGACTCACTGCCCTCCGACTCACACTCCTCCGACTCACACTCCTCCGACTCACCCTCCTCCGACTCACTGCCCTCCGACTCACTGCCCTCCGACTCACTGCCCTCCGACTCACCCTCCTCCAACTCACCGCCCTCCGACTCACTGCCCTCCGACTCAACCTCCTCCCGACTCACCGCCCCTCCGACTCACCCTCATCCCGACTCCGCCCCTCCGACTCACCCTCACAACTCACCCTCCTCCCGACTCACCGCCCTCCGACTCACCCTCCCGACTCACCCTCCTCCCGACTCACCGCCCTCTGACTCACCCTCCTCCCGACTCACCCTCCTCCCGACTCACTGCCCCTCCGACTCACCCTCATCCTGACTCACCGCCCCTCCGACTCACCCTCCTCCCGACTCACCCACCTCCGACTCACCGCCCTCCGACTCACCCTCCTCCCGACTCACCGCCCTCCGACTCACCCTCCTCCGACTCACCCTCCTCCGACTCACCCTCCTCCGACTCACCCTCCTCCGACTCACCCTCCCAACTCACCCTCCTCCCGACTCACCCTCCCAAATCACCCTCCTCCCGACTCACCCTCCTCCGACTCACCACCCCTCCGACTCACCCTCTTCCTGACTCACCGCCCTCCGACTCACCCTCCTCCGACTCACCCTCCTCCGACTCACCCTCCTCCCGACTCACTGCCCCTCCGACTCACCCTCATCCTGACTCACCGCCCCTCCGACTCACCCTCCTCCTGACTCACCCTCCTCCGACTCACCCTCCTCCCGACTCACCCTCCTCCGACTCAACCTCCTCCTGACTCACCGCCCTCCGACTCACCCTCCTCCCGACTCACCCTCCTCTGACTCACCCTTCTCCCGACTCACCGCCCTCCGACTCACCCTCCTCCGACTCAACCTCCTCCCAACTCACCCTCCTCCCGACTCACCCTCCTCCGACTCACCCTCCTCCGACTCACCCACCTCCCGACTCACCGCCCTCCGACTCACCCTCCTCCCGACTCACCCTCCTCCGACTCACCCTCCTCCGACTCACTCTCCTCCGACTCACTGCCCTCCGACTCACCCTCCTCCGACTCACCGCCCTCCGACTCACCGCCCTCCGACTCACCCTCCTCCGACTCACCCTCCTCCGACTCACCCTCCCAACTCATCCTCCTCCCGACTCACCCTCCTCCGACTCACCCTCCCAACTCATCCTCCTCCCGACTCACCCTCCTCCGACTCACCCTCCTCCGACTCACCCTCCCAACTCCCCCTCCTCCCGACTCACCCTCCTCCGACTCACCACCCCTCCGACTCACCCTCTTCCTGACTCACCGCCCTCCGACTCACCCTCCTCCGACTCACCCTCCTCCGACTCACCCTCCTCCGACTCACCCTCCTCCGACTCACCCTCCCAACTCACCCTCCTCCCGACTCACCCTTCTCCGACTCACCACCCCTCCGACTCACCCTCTTCCTGACTCACCGCCCTCCGACTCACCCTCCTCCGACTCACCCTCCTCCGACTCACCCTCCTCCCGACTCACTGCCCCTCCGACTCACCCTCATCCTGACTCACCGCCCCTCCGACTCACCCTCCTCCCGACTCACCCTCCTCCGACTCACCCTCCTCCCGACTCACCCTCCTCCGACTCAACCTCCTCCTGACTCACCGCCCTCCGACTCACCCTCCTCCCGACTCACCCTCCTCTGACTCACCCTTCTCCCGACTCACCGCCCTCCGACTCACCCTCCTCCGACTCAACCTCCTCCCAACTCACCCTCCTCCCGACTCACCCTCCTCCGACTCACCCTCCTCCGACTCACCCTCCTCCCGACTCACCGCCCTCCGACTCACCCTCCTCCCGACTCACCCTCCTCCGACTCACCCTCCTCCGACTCACCCTCCTCCGACTCACTGCCCTCCGACTCACCCTCCTCCGACTCACCGCCCTCCGACTCACCGCCCTCCGACTCACCCTCCTCCGACTCACCCTCCTCCGACTCACCCTCCCAACTCATCCTCCTCCCGACTCACCCTCCTCCGACTCACCGCCCTCCGACTCACCCTCCTCCCAACTCACCCTCCTCCCGACTCACCCTCCTCCGACTCACCACCCCTCCGACTCACCCTCTTCCTGACTCACCCTCCTCCGACTCACCCTCCTCCGACTCACCCTCCTCCGACTCACCCTCCTCCGACTCACCCTCCCAACTCACCCTCCTCCCGACTCACCCTCCTCCGACTCACCCTCCCAACTCACCCTCCTCCCGACTCACCCTCCTCCGACTCACCACCCCTCCGACTCACCCTCTTCCTGACTCACCGCCCTCCGACTCACCCTCCTCCGACTCACCCTCCTCCGACTCACCCTCCTCCGACTCACCGCCCTCCGACTCACCCTCCTCCCGACTCACCGCCCCTCCGACTCACCCTGTTCCTGACTCACCGCCCCTCCGACTCACCCTCCCAACTCACCCTCCTCCCGACTCACCGCCCTCCGACTCACCCTCCCGACTCACCCTCCTCCCGACTCACCGCCCTCTGACTCACCCTCCTCCCGACTCACCCTCCTCCCGACTCACTGCCCCTCCGACTCACCCTCATCCTGACTCACCGCCCCTCCGACTCACCCTCCTCCCGACTCAGCCTCCTCCGACTAACCCTCCTCCCGAATCACCCTCCTCCGACTCAACCTCCTCCTGACTCACCGCCCTCCGACTCACCCTCCTCCCGACTCACCCTCCTCTGACTCACCCTTCTCCCGACTCACCGCCCTCCGACTAACCCTCCTCCGACTCAACCTCCTCCCAACTCACCCTCCTCCCGACTCACCCTCCTCCGACTCACCACCCTCCGACTCACCCTCCTCCGACTCACTGCCCTCCGACTCATCCTCCTCCGACTCACCGTCCTCCGACCCACCGCCCTCCGACTCACCTTCCTCCGACTCACCCTCCTCCGACTCACCCTCCCAACTCACCCTCCTCCCGACTCACCCTCCTCCGACTCACCGCCCTCCGACTCACCCTCCTCCGACTCACCCTCCTCCAACTCACCCTCCCAACTCACCCTCCTCCCGACGCACCCTCCTCCGACTCACCAGCCCTCCGACTCATCCTCTTCCTGACTCACCGCCCTCCGACTCACCCTCCTCTGACTCACCCTCCTCCGACTCACCCTCCCAACTCACCCTCCTCCCGACTCACCCTCCTCCGACTCACCGCCCTCCGACTCACCCTCCTCCGACTCACCCTCCTCCGACTCACCCTCCCAACTCACCCACCTCCCGACTCACCCTCCTCCGACTCACCACCCCTCCGACTCACCCTCTTCCTGACTCACCACCCTCCGACTCACCCTTCTCCGACTCACCCTCCTGCGACTCACCCTCCTCCATCTCACCCTCCTCCGACTCACCCTCCCAACTCACCCTCCTCCCGACTCACCCTCCTCCGACTCACCACGCCTCCGACTCACCCTCTTCCTGACTCACCGCCCTCCGACTCACCCTCCTCCGACTCACCCTCCTCCGACTCACCCTCCTCCGACTCACCGCCCTCCGACTCACCCTCCTCCGACTCACCCTCCTCCGACTCACCACCCCTCCGACTCACCCTCTTCCTGACTCACTGCCCTCCGACTCACCCTCCTCCCGACTCACCCTCCTCCGACTCACCCTCCTCCGACTCACCGCCCTCCGACTCACCCTCCTCCAACTCACCCTCCTCTGACTCACTGCCCTCCGACTCACTGCCCTCCGACTCACCGCCCTCCGACTCACCGCCCTCCGACTCACCGCCCTCCGACTCACTGCCCTCCGACTCACCGCCCTCCGACTCACCGCCCTCCGACTCACTGCCTCCCGACTCACTGCCCTCCGACTCACCGCCCTCCGATTCACCGCCCTCCGACTCACCGCCCTCCGACTCACCCTCCTCCCGACTCACCGCCCTCCGACTCACCGCCCTCCGACTCACTGCCCCCCGACTCACTGCCCTCCGACTCACCGCCCCTCCGACTCACCGCCCTCCGACTCACTGCCCCCCGACTCACTGCCCTCCGACTCACCGCCCCTCCGACTCACCGCCCTCCGACTCACTGCCCCCCCGACTCACCGCCCTCCGACTCACTGCCCTCCGACTCACCCTCCTCCGACTCACCGCCCTCCGACTCACCGCCCTCCGACTCACCGCCCTCCGACTCACTGCCCTCCGACTCACCCTCCTCCGACTCACCCTCCTCCGACTCACCCTCCTCCGACTCACCACCCCTCCGACTTACCCTCCTCCCGACTCACCCTCCTCCGACTAAGCCTCCTCCGACTCACCCTCCTCCGACTCACCCTCCTCCGACTAAGCCTCCTCCGACTCACTGCCTCCGACTCACTGCCCTCCGACTCACTGCCCTCCGACTCACTCTCCTCCGACTCACTGCCCTCCGACTCACCCTCCTCCGACTCACTGCCCTCCGACTCACTGCCCTCCGACTCACTGCCCTCCGACTCACCCTCCTCCGACTCACTGCCCTCCGACTCACCCTCCTCCGACTCAGTCTCCTCCGACTCACTGCCCTCCGACTCACTGCCCTCCGACTCACCCTCCTCCGACTCACTGCCCTCCGACTCACTGCCCTCCGACTCACCCTCCTCCGACTCACAACCCTCCGACTCACTGCCCTCCGACTCACTGCCCTCCGACTCACCCACCTCCGACTCACTCTCCTCCGACTCACTGCCCTCCGACTCACAACCCTCCGACTCACTGCCCTCCGACTCACTCTCCTCCGACTCACTGCCCTCCGACTCACAACCCTCCGACTCACTGCCCTCCGACTCACCCTCCTCCGACTCAGCGCCCTCCGACTCACCCTCCTCCGACTCACTGCCCTCCGACTCACCCTCCTCCGACTCACAACCCTCCGACTCACCCTCCTCCGACTCACAACCCTCCGACTCACCCTCCTCCGACTCACCCTCCTCCGACTCACAACCCTCCGACTCACCCTCCTCCGACTCACAACCCTCCGACTCACCCTCCTCTGACTCACCCTCCTGCGACTCACAACCCTCCGACTCACCCTCCTCCGACTCACCGCCCTCCGACTCACCCTCCTCCGAATCACCCTCCTCCGACTCACAACCCTCCGACTCACCCTCCTCCGACTCACCCTCCTCCGACTCACAACCCTCCGACTCACCCTCCTCCGACTCACAACCCTCCGACTCACCCTACTCCGACTCACCCTCCTCCGACTCACAACCCTCCGACTCACCCTCCTCCGACTCACCGCCCTCCGACTCACCCTCCTCCGACTCACCCTCCTCCGACTCACAACCCTCCGACTCACCCTCCTCTGACTCACAACCCTCCGACTCACTGCCCTCCGACTCACCCTCCTCCGACTCACTGCCCTCCGAGTAACCCTCCTCCGACTCACAACCCTCCGACTCACCCTCCTCCGACTCACCGCCCTCCGACTCACTGCCCTCCGACTCACCCTCCTCCGACTCACTGCCCTCCGACTCACCCTCCTCCGACTCACTGCCCTCCGACTCAGCGCCCTCCGACTCACCCTCCTCCTGACTCACCGCCCTCCGACTCACTGCCCTCCGACTCACCCTCCTCCGACTCACTGCCCTCTGACTCACCCTCCTCCGACTCACCCTCCTCCGACTCACTGCCCTCCGACTCACCCTCCTCCGACTCACTGCCCTCCGACTCACCCTCCTCCGACTCACCCTCCTCCGACTCACCCTCCTCCGACTCACCGCCCTCCGACTCACCCTCCTCCGACTCACCCTCCTCCGACTCACCCTCCTCCGACTCACTTCCCTCCGACTCACTGCCCTCCGATTCACCCTCCTCCGACTCACCGCCCTCCGACTCACTGCCCTCCGACTCACCCTCCTCCGACTCACTGCCCTCCGACTCACCCTCCTCCGACTCACTGCCCTCCGACTCACCCTCCTCCGACTCACTGCCCTCCGACTCACCGCCCTCCGACTCACCGCCCTCCGACTCACTGCCCTCCGACTCACCGCCCTCCGACTCACCGCCCTCCGACTCACTGCCCTCCGACTCACCCTCCTCCGACTCACACTCCTCCGACTCACCCTCCTCCGACTCACCGCCCTCCGACTCACACTCCTCCGACTCACCCTCCTCCGACTCACTGCCCTCCGACTCACCGCCCTCCGACTCACCCTCCTCCGACTCACTGCCCTCCGACTCATTGCCCTCCGACATACCCTCCTCCGACTCACACTCCTCCGACTCACCCTCCTCCGACTCACTGCCCTCCGACTCACCCTCCTCCGACTCACACTCCTCCGACTCACCCTCCTCCGACTCACTGCCCTCCGACTCAACCTCCTCCGACTCACTGCCCTCCGACTCACCCTCCTCCGACTCACTGCCCTCCGACTCAGCGCCTTCCGACTCACCCTCCTCCGACTCACCACCCTCAGACTCACACTCCTCCGACTCACCCTCCTCCTACTCACTGCCCTCCGACTCACTGCCCTCCGACTCACCCTCCTCCGAATTACTGCCCTCCGACTCACCCTCCTCCGTCTCACTGCCCTCCGACTCACCCTCCTCCGACTCACTGCCCTCCGACTCACTGCCCTCCGACTCACCCTCCTCTGACTCACCCTCCTCCGACTCACCCTCCCAACTCACCCTCCTCCCGACTCACCCTCCTCCGACTCACCGCCCTCCGACTCACCCTCCTCCGACGCACCCTCCTCCGACTCACGATCCCAACTCACCCTCCTCCCGACTCACCCTCCTCCGACTCACCACCCCTCCGACTCACCCTCTTCCTGACTCACCGCCCTCCGACTCACCCTCCTCCGACTCACCCTCCTGCGACTCACCCTCCTCCATCTCACCCTCCTCCGACTCACCCTCCCAACTCACCCTCCTCCCGACTCACCCTCCTCCGACTCACCACGCCTCCGACTCACCCTCTTCCTGACTCACCGCCCTCCGACTCACCCTCCTCCGACTCACCCTCCTCCGACTCACCCTCCTCCGACTCACCGCCCTCCGACTCACCCTCCTCCGACTCACCCTCCTCCGACTCACCACCCCTCTCGACTCACCCTCTTCCTGACTCACTGCCCTCCGACTCACCCTCCTCCCGACTCACCCTCCTCCGACTCACCCTCCTCCGACTCACCGCCCTCCGACTCACCCTCCTCCAACTCACCCTCCTCCGACTCACTGCCCTCCGACTCACTGCCCTCCGACTCACCCTCCTCCGACTCACCCTCCTCCGACTCACCCTCCTCCGACTCACCGCCCTCCGACTCACCCTCCTCCGACTCACCCTCCTCCGACTCACCACCCCTCCGACTCACCCTCTTCCTGACTCACTGCCCTCCGACTCACCCTCCTCCCGACTCACCCTCCTCCGACTCACCCTCCTCCGACTCACCGCCCTCCGACTCACCCTCCTCCAACTCACCCTCCTCCGACTCACCGCCCTCCGACTCACCGCCCTCCGACTCACTGCCCTCCGACTCACCGTCCTCCGACTCACCGCCCTCCGACTCACCCTCCTCCGACTCACTGCCCTCCGACTCACCGCCCTCCGACTCACCGCCCTCCGACTCACCACCCCTCCGACTCACTGCCTCCCGACTCACTGCCCTCCGATTCACCGCCCTCCGACTCACCGCCCTCCGAATCACCGCCCTCCGACTCACCCTCCTCCGACTCACTGCCCTCCGATTCACCGCCCTCCGACTCACCGCCCTCCGACTCACCCTCCTCCGACTCACCGCCCTCCGACTTACCCTCCTCCCGACTCACCCTCCTCCGACTAAGCCTCCTCCGACTCACCCTCCTCCGACTAAGCCTCCTCCGACTCACCGCCCTCCGACTCACCCTCCTCCGACTCACCCTCCTACCGACTCACTCTCTTCCGACTAAGCCTCCTCCGACTCACCGCCCTCCTACTCACCGCCCTCCGACTCACCCTCCTACCGACTCACCCTCCTCCGACTAAGCCTCCTCCGACTCACCCTCCTCCGACTAAGCCTCCTCCGACTCACTGCCCTCCGACTCACTGCCCTCCGACTCACTGCCCTCCGACTCACTCTCCTCCGACTCACTGCCCTCCGACTCACCCTCCTCCGACTCACTGCCCTCCGACTCACTGCCCTCCGACTCACTGCCCTCCGACTCACCCTCCTCCGACTCAGTCTCCTCCGACTCACTGCCCTCCGACTCACAACCCTCCGACTCACTGCCCTCCGACTCACTGCCCTCCGACTCACCCTCCTCCGACTCACTGCCCTCCGACTCACTGCCCTCCGACTCACCCTCCTCCGACTCACAACCCTCCGACTCACTGCCCTCCGACTCACTGCCCTCCGACTCACCCACCTCCGACTCACTCTCCTCCGACTCACTGCCCTCCGACTCACAACCCTCCGACTCACTGCCCTCCGACTCACTCTCCTCCGACTCACTGCCCTCCGACTCACAACCCTCCGACTCACTGCCCTCCGACTCACCCTCCTCCGACTCAGCGCCCTCCGACTCACCCTCCTCCGACTCACTGCCCTCCGACTCACCCTCCTCCGACTCACAACCCTCCGACTCACCCTCCTCCGACTCACAACCCTCCGACTCACCCTCCTCCGACTCACCCTCCTCCGACTCACAACCCTCCGACTCACCCTCCTCCGACTCACAACCCTCCGACTCACCCTCCTCTGACTCACCCTCCTGCGACTCACAACCCTCCGACTCACCCTCCTCCGACTCACCGCCCTCCAACTCACCCTCCTCCGACTCACCCTCCTCCGACTCACAACCCTCCGACTCACCCTCCTCCGACTCACCCTCCTCCGACTCACAACCCTCCGACTCACCCTCCTCCGACTCACTGCCCTCCGACTCACTGCCCTCCGACTCACTGCCCTCCGACTCACCCTCCTCCGACTCACTGCCCTCCGACTCACCCTCCTCCGACTCACCGCCCTCCGACTCACCCTCCTCCGACTCACAACCCTCCGACTCACCCTCCTCCGACTCACCCTCCTCCGACTCACAACCCTCCGACTCACCCTCCTCCGACTCACCGCCCTCCGACTCACCCTCCTCCGACTCACCCTCCTCCGACTCACAACCCTCCGACTCACCCTCCTCCGACTCACAACCCTCCGACTCACTGCCCTCCGACTCACCCTCCTCCGACTCACTGCCCTCCGACTCACCCTCCTCCGACTCACAACCCTCCGACTCACCCTCCTCCGACTCACCGCCCTCCGACTCACTGCCCTCCGACTCACCCTCCTCCGACTCACTGCCCTCCGACTCACCCTCCTCCGACTCACTGCCCTCCGACTCAGCGCCCTCCGACTCACCCTCCTCCTGACTCACCGCCCTCCGACTCACTGCCCTCCGACTCACCCTCCTCCGACTCACTGCCCTCTGACTCACCCTCCTCCGACTCACCCTCCTCCGACTCACTGCCCTCCGACTCACCCTCCTCCGACTAACTGCCCTCCGACTCACCCTCCTCCGACTCACCCTCCTCCGACTCACCCTCCTCCGACTCACCGCCCTCCGACTCACCCTCCTCCGACTCACCCTCCTCCGACTCACCCTCCTCCGACTCACTTCCCTCCGACTCACTGCCCTCCGATTCACCCTCCTCCGACTCACCGCCCTCCGACTCACTGCCCTCCGACTCACCCTCCTCCGACTCACTGCCGTCCGACTCACCGCCCTCCGACTCACTGCCCTCCGACTCACCCTCCTCCGACTCACCGCCCTCCGACTCACTGCCCTCCAACTCACCCACCTCAGACTCACCCTCCTCCGACTCACTGCCCTCCGACTCACTGCCCTCCGACTCACCGCCCTCCGACTCACCGCCCTCCGACTCACTGCCCTCCGACTCACCCTCCTCCGACTCACACTCCTCCGACTCACTGCCCTCCGACTCACCACCCTCCGACTCACCCTCCTCCGACTCACTGCCCTCCAACTCACCGCCCTCCGACTCACCCTCCTCCGACTCACTGCCCTCCGACTCATTGCCCTCCGACATACCCTCCTCCGACTCACACCCCTCCGACTCACCCTCCTCCGACTCACTGCCCTCCGACTCACCCTCCTCCGACTCACTGCCCTCCGACTCACACTCCTCCGACTCACTGCCCTCCGACTCAGTGCCCTCCGACTCACCCTCCTCCGACTCACCACCCTCAGACTCACAACCCTCCGACTCACCCTCCTCCGACTCACTGCCCTCCGACTCACTGCCCTCCGACTCACCCTCCTCCAACTTACTGCCCTCCGACTCACCCTCCTCCGACTCACTGCCCTCCGACTCACCCTCCTCCGACTCACTGCCCTCCGACTCACTGCCCTCCGACTCACCCTCCTCCGACTCACCCTCCTCCGACTCACCCTCCTCCGACTCACTGCCCTCCGACTCACCCTCCTCCGACTCACTGCCCTCCGACTCACCCTCCTCCGACTCACTGCCCTCCGACTCACCCTCCTCCGACTCACTGCCCTCCGACTCACTGCCCTCCGACTCACCCTCCTCCGACTCACTGCCCTTCGACTCACTGCCCTCCGACTCACCCTCCTCCGACTCACTGCCCTCCGACTCACTGCCCTCCGACTCACTGCCCTCCGACTCACCCTCCTCCGACTCACTGCCCTCCGACTCACTGCCCTCCGACTCACTGCCCTCCGACTCACCCTCCTCCGACTCACTGCCCTCCGACTCACCCTCCTCCGACTCACCGCCCTCCGACTCACTGCCCTCCGACTCACTGCCCTCCAACTCACTGCCCTCCGACTCACTGCCCTCTGACTCACCCTCCTCCGACTCACTGCCCTCCAACTCACTGCCCTCCAACTCACTGCCCTCCGACTCACCCTCCTCCGACTCACTGCCCTCCGACTCACCCTCCCAACTCACCCTCCTCCCGACTCACCCTCCTCCGACTCACCACCCCTCCGACTCACCCTCTTCCTGACTCACCGCCCTCTGACTCACCCTCCTCCGACTCACCCTCCTCCGACTCACCCTCCTCCGACTCACCCTCCTCCGACTCACCCTCCCAACTCACCCTCCTCCCGACTCACCCTCCTCCGACTCACCGCCCTCCGACTCACCCTCCTCCGACTCACCCTCCTCCGACTCACCCTCCCAACTCACCCTCCTCCCGACTCACCCTCCTCCGACTCACCACCCCTCCGACTCACCCTCTTCCTGACTCACCGCCCTCCGACTCACCGCCCTCCGACTCACTGCCCTCCGACTCACCGCCCTCCGACTCACCGCCCTCCGACTCACTGCCCTCCGACTCACCCTCCTCCGACTCACACTCCTCCGACTCACCCTCCTCCGACTCACCGCCCTCCGACTCACACTCCTCCGACTCACCCTCCTCCGACTCACTGCCCTTCGACTCACTGCCCTCCGACTCACCCTCCTCCGACTCACTGCCCTCCGACTCACTGCCCTCCGACTCACTGCCCTCCGACTCACCCTTCTCCGACTCACTGCCCTCCGACTCACTGCCCTCCGACTCACTGCCCTCCGACTCACCCTCCTCCGACTCACTGCCCTCCGACTCACCGCCCTCCGACTCACCCTCCTCCGACTCACTGCCCTCCGACTCATTGCCCTCCGACATACCCTCCTCCGACTCACACTCCTCCGACTCACCCTCCTCCGACTCACTGCCCTCCGACTCACCCTCCTCCGACTCACACTCCTCCGACTCACCCTCCTCCGACTCACTGCCCTCCGACTCACCCTCCTCCGACTCACTGCCCTCCGACTCACCCTCCTCCGACTCACTGCCCTCCGACTCAGCGCCCTCCGACTCACCCTCCTCCGACTCACCACCCTCAGACTCACAACCCTCCGACTCACCCTCCTCCGACTCACTGCCCTCCGACTCACTGCCCTCCGACTCACCCTCCTCCGACTTACTGCCCTCCGACTCACCCTCCTCCGACTCACTGCCCTCCGACTCACCCTCCTCCGACTCACTGCCCTCCGACTCACTGCCCTCCGACTCACCCTCCTCCGACTCACCCTCCTCCGACTCACCCTCCTCCGACTCACTGCCCTCCGACTCACCCTCCTCCGACTCACTGCCCTCCGACTCACCCTCCTCCGACTCACTGCCCTCCGACTCACCCTCCTCCGACTCACTGCCCTCCGACTCACTGCCCTCCGACTCACCCTCCTCCGACTCACTGCCCTTCGACTCACTGCCCTCCGACTCACCCTCCTCCGACTCACTGCCCTCCGACTCACTGCCCTCCGACTCACTGCCCTCCGACTCACTGCCCTCCGACTCACTGCCCTCCGACTCACTGCCCTCCGACTCACCCTCCTCCGACTCACTGCCCTCCGACTCACCCTCCTCCGACTCACCGCCCTCCGACTCACTGCCCTCCGACTCACTGCCCTCCAACTCACTGCCCTCCGACTCACTGCCCTCCGACTCACCCTCCTCCGACTCACTGCCCTCCAACTCACTGCCCTCCGACTCACTGCCCTCCGACTCACCCTCCTCCGACTCACTGCCCTCCGACTCACCCTCCCAACTCACCCTCCTCCCGACTCACCCTCCTCCGACTCACCACCCCTCCGACTCACCCTCTTCCTGACTCACCGCCCTCTGACTCACCCTCCTCCGACTCACCCTCCTCCGACTCACCCTCCTCCGACTCACCCTCCTCCGACTCACCCTCCCAACTCACCCTCCTCCCGACTCACCCTCCTCCGACTCACCGCCCTCCGACTCACCCTCCTCCGACTCACCCTCCTCCGACTCACCCTCCCAACTCACCCTCCTCCCGACTCACCCTCCTCCGACTCACCACCCCTCCGACTCACCCTCTTCCTGACTCACCGCCCTCCGACTCACCCTCCTCCGACTCACCCTCCTCCGACTCACCCTCCTCCGACTCACCGCCCTCCGACTCACCCTCCTCCCCACTCACCGCCCCTCCGACTCACCCTCTTCCTGACTCACCGCCCCTCCGACTCACCCTCCCAACTCACCCTCCTCCCGACTCACCGCCCTCCGACTCACCCTCCCGACTCACCCTCCTCCCGACTCACCGCCCTCTGACTCACCCTCCTCCCGACTCAACCTCCTCCCGACTCACTGCCCCTCCGACTCACCCTCATCCTGACTCACCGCCCCTCCGACTCACCCTTCTCCCGACTCACCCTCCTCCGACTCACCCTCCTCCCGACTCACCGTCCTCCGACTCAACCTCCTCCTGACTCACCGCCCTCCGACTCACCCTCCTCCCGACTCACCCTCCTCTGACTCACCCTTCTCCCGACTCACCGCCCTCCGACTAACCCTCCTCCGACTCAACCTCCTCCCAACTCACCCTCCTCCCGACTCACCCTCCTCCGACTCACCACCCTCCGACTCACCCTCCTCCGACTCACTGCCCTCCGACTCACCCTCCTCCGACTCACCGTCCTCCGACCCACCGCCCTCCGACTCACCTTCCTCCGACTCACCCTCCTCCGACTCACCCTCCCAACTCACCCTCCTCCCGACTCACCCTCCTCCGACTCACCGCCCTCCGACTCACCCTCCTCCGACTCACCCTCCTCCGACTCACCCTCCCAACTCACCCTCCTCCCGACTCACCCTCCTCCGACTCACCACCCCTCCGACTCACCCTCCTCCGACTCACCCTCCTCCGTCTCACCCTCCTCCCGACTCACTGCCCTCCGACTCACTGCCCTCCGACTCACTGCCCTCCGACTCACCGCCCTCCGACTCACCCTCCTCCGACTCACCCTCCTCCGACTCACCGCCCTCCGACTCACCCTCCTCCGACTCACCCTCCTCCGACTCACCGCCCTCCGATTCACCGCCCTCCGACTCACCCTCCTCCGACTCACCCTCCTCCGACTCACTGCCCTCCGACTCACCCTCCCAACTCACCCTCCTCCCGACTCACCCTCCTCCGACTCACCACCCCTCCGACTCACCCTCTTCCTGACTCACCGCCCTCTGACTCACCCTCCTCCGACTCACCCTCCTTCGACTCACCCTCCTCCGACTCACCCTCCTCCGACTCACCCTCCCAACTCACCCTCCTCCCGACTCACCCTCCTCCGACTCACCGCCCTCCGACTCACCCTCCTCCGACTCACCCTCCTCCGACTCACCCTCCCAACTCACCCTCCTCCCGACTCACCCTCCTCCGACTCACCACCCCTCCGACTCACCCTCTTCCTGACTCACCGCCCTCCGACTCACCCTCCTCCGACTCACCCTCCTCCGACTCACCGCCCTCCGACTCACCCTCCTCCCGACTCACCGCCCCTCCGACTCACCCTCTTCCTGACTCACCGCCCCTCCGACTCACCCTCCCAACTCACCCTCCTCCCGACTCACCGCCCTCCGACTCACCCTCCCGACTCACCCTCCTCCCGACTCACCGCCCTCTGACTCACCCTCCTCCCGACTCACCCTCCTCCCGACTCACTGCCCCTCCGACTCACCCTCATCCTGACTCACCGCCCCTCCGACTCACCCTCCTCCCGACTCACCCTCCTCCGACTCAACCTCCTCCTGACTCACCCTCCTCCGACTCAACCTCCTCCTGAATCACCGCCCTCTGACTCACCCTCCTCCCGACTCACCCTCATCCTGACTCACCGCCCCTCCGACTCACCCTCCTCCCGACTCACCCTCCTCCGACTCACCCTCCTCCCGACTCACCCTCCTCCGACTCAACCTCCTCCTGACTCACCGCCCTCTGACTCACCCTTCTCCCGACTCACCGCCCTCCGACTAACCCTCCTCCGACTCAACCTCCTCCCAACTCACCCTCCTCCCGACTCACCCTCCTCCGACTCACCACCCTCCGACTCACCCTCCTCCGACTCACTGCCCTCCGACTCACCCTCCTCCGACTCACCGTCCTCCGACCCACCGCCCTCCGACTCACCTTCCTCCGACTCACCCTCCTCCGACTCACCCTCCCAACTCACCCTCCTCCCGACTCACCCTCCTCCGACTCACCGCCCTCCGACTCACCCTCCTCCGACTCACCCTCCTCCGACTCACCCTCCCAACTCACCCTCCTCCCGACTCACCCTCCTCCGACTCACCACCCCTCCGACTCACCCTCTTCCTGACACACCGCCCTCCGACTCACCCTCCTCCGACTCACCCTCCTCCGACTCACCCTCCTCCGACTCACCGCCCTCCGACTCACCCTCCTCCGACTCACCCTCCTCCGACTCACCGCCCTCCGACTCACCCTCCTCCGACTCACCCTCCTCCGACTCACCGCCCTCCGACTCACTGCCCTCCGACTCACTGCCCTCCGACTCACCGCCCTCCGACTCACCGCCCTCCGACTCACCCTCCTCCGACTCACCCTCCTCCGACTCACCGCCCTCCGACTCACCCTCCTCCGACTCACCCTCCTCCGACTCACCGCCCTCCGATTCACCGCCCTCCGACTCACCCTCCTCCGACTCACTGCCCTCCGATTCACCGCCCTCCGACTCACCGCCCTCCGACTCACCCTCCTCCCGACTCACTGCCCTCCGACTCACCGCCCTCCGACTCACTGCCCTCCGACTCACCCTCCTCCGACTCACCGCCCTCCGACTCACTGCCCTCCGACTCACCCTCCTCCGACTCACCCTCCTCCGACTCACCCTCCTCCGACTCACCGCCCTCCGACTCACCCTCCTCCGACTCACCCTCCTCCGACTCACCCTCCCAACTCACCCTCCTCCCGACTCACCCTCCTCCGACTCACCACCCCTCCGACTCACCCTCTTCCTGACTCACCGCCCTCCGACTCACCCTCCTCCGACTCACCCTCCTCCGACTCACCCTCCTCCGACTCACCGCCCTCCGACTCACCCTCCTCCGACTCACCCTCCTCCGACTCACCGCCCTCCGACTCACCCTCCTCCGACTCACCCTCCTCCGACTCACCGCCCTCCGACTCACTGCCCTCCGACTCACTGCCCTCCGACTCACGGCCCTCCGACTCACCGCCCTCCGACTCACCCTCCTCCGACTCACCCTCCTCCGACTCACCGCCCTCCGACTCACCCTCCTCCGACTCACCCTCCTCCGACTCACCGCCCTCCGATTCACCGCCCTCCGACTCACCCTCCTCCGACTCACTGCCCTCCGATTCACCGCCCTCCGACTCACCCTCCTCCCGACTCACTGCCCTCCGACTCACCGCCCTCCGACTCACTGCCCTCCGACTCACCCTCCTCCGACTCACCGCCCTCCGACTCACTGCCCTCCGACTCACCCTCCTCCGACTCACCCTCCTCCGACTCACCCTCCTCCGACTCACCCTCCTCCGACTCACCGCCCTCCTACTCACCGCCCTCCGACTCACCCTCCTACCGACTCACCCTCCTCCGACTAAGCCTCCTCCGACTCACTGCCCTCCGACTCACTGCCCTCCGACTCACTGCCCTCCGACTCACTCTCCTCCGACTCACTGCCCTCCGACTCACAACCCTCCGACTCACTGCCCTCCGACTCACTCTCCTCCGACTCACAACCCTCCGACTCACTGCCCTCCGACTCACTGCCCTCCGACTCACTGCCCTCCGACTCACCGCCCTCCGACTCACTGCCCTCCGACTCACCCTCCTCCGACTCACAACCCTCCGACTCACTGCCCTCCGACTCACTGCCCTCCGACTCACCCACCTCCGACTCACTCTCCTCCGACTCACTGCCCTCCGACTCACAACCCTCCGACTCACTGCCCTCCGACTCACTCTCCTCCGACTCACTGCCCTCCGACTCACCCTCCTCCGACTCACAACCCTCCGACTCACCCTCCTCCGACTCACAACCCTCCGACTCACCCTCCTCCGACTCACAACCCTCCGACTCACCCTCCTCCGACTCACTGCCCTCCGACTCACCCTCCTCCGACTCACAACCCTCCGACTCACCCTCCTCCGACTCACAACCCTCCGACTCACCCTCCTCCGACTCACAACCCTCCGACTCACTCTCCTCCGACTCACAACCCTCCGACTCACCCTCCTCCGACTCACAACCCTCCGACTCACCCTCCTCCGACTCACAACCCTCCGACTCACTGCCGTCCGACTCACCGCCCTCCGACTCACCGCCCTCTGATTCACTGCCCTCCGACTCACCCTCCTCCAACTCACCCTCCTCCGACTCACTGCCGTCCGACTCACCGCCCTCCGACTCACCGCCCTCTGATTCACTGCCCTCCGACTCACCCTCCTCCAACTCACCCTCCTCCGACTCACTGCCCTCCGACACACCCTCCTCCGACTCACTGCCCTCCGACTCACCCTCCTCCGACTCACCGCCCTCCGACTCACCGCCCTCCGACTCACCCTCCTCCGACTCACCCTCCTCCGACTCACTGCCCTCCGACTCACAGCCCTCTGACTCACCCTCCTCCGACTCACCGCCCTCCGACTCACCCTCCTCCGACTCACCCTCCTCCGACTCACCGCCCTCCGACTCACCCTCCTCCGACTCACCCTCCTCCGACTCACTGCCCTCCGACTCACAGCCCTCCGACTCACCCTCCTCCGACTCACTGCCCTCCGACTCACTGCCCTCCGACATACCCTCCTCCGACTCACACTCCTCCGACTCACCCTCCTCCGACTCACTGCCCTCCGACTCACCCTCCTCCGACTCACACTCCTCCGACTCACCCTCCTCCGACTCACTGCCCTCCGACTCACCCTCCTCCGACTCACTGCCCTCCGACTCACCCTCCTCCGACTCACTGCCCTCCGACTCAGCGCCCTCCGACTCACCCTCCTCCGACTCACCACCCTCCGACTCACAACCCTCCGACTCACCCTCCTCCGACTCACTGCCCTCCGACTCACTGCCCTCCGACTCACCCTCCTCCGACTCACTGCCCTCCGACTCACCCTCCTCCGACTCACTGCCCTCCGACTCACCCTCCTCCGACTCACTGCCCTCCAACTCGCTGCCCTCCGACTCACCCTCCTCCGACTCACCCTCCTCCGACTCACTGCCCTCCGACTCACCCTCCTCCGACTCACTGCCCTCCGACTCACCCTCCTCCGACTCACTGCCCTCCGACTCACCGTCCTCCGACTCACTGCCCTCCGACTCACTGCCCTCCGACTCACCCTCCTCCGACTCACTGCCCTTCGACTCACTGCCCTATGACTCACCCTCCTCCGACTCACTGCCCTCCGACTCACTGCCCTCCGACTCACTGCCCTCCGACTCACCCTCCTCCGAGTCACTGCCCTCCGACTCACTGCCCTCCGACTCACTGCCCTCCGACTCACCCTCCTCCGACTCACTGCCCTCCGACTCACCCTCCTCCGACTCACTGCCCTCCGACTCACTGCCCTCCAACTCACTGCCCTCCGACTCACTGCCCTCCGACTCACCCTCCTCCGACTCACTGCCCTCCAACTCACTGCCCTCCGACTCACTGCCCTCCGACTCACCCTCCTCCGACTCACTGCCCTCCGACTCACCCTCCTCCGACTCACTGCCCTCCAACTCACCCTCCTCCGACTCACCGCCCTCCGACTCACAGCCCTCCAACTCACCGCCCTCCGACTCACCCTCCTCCGATTCACTGCCCTCCGACTCACTGCCCTCCGACTCACTGCCCTCCGACTCACCGCCCTCCGACTCACTGCCCTCCGACTCACTGCCCTCCGACTCACCGCCCTCCGATTCACCGCCCTCCGACTCACCGCCCTCCGAATCACTGCCCTCCGACTCACCGCCCTCCGACTCACCGCCCTCCGACTCACTGCCCTCCGACTCACTGCCCTCCGACTCACTGCCCTCCGACTCACCCTCCTCAGACTCACTGCCCTCCGACTCACTGCCCTCCCACTCACTGCCCTCCGACTCACTGCCCTCCAACTCACTGCCCTCCAACTCACTGCCCTCCGACTCACCGCCCTCCGACTCACCGCCCTCCGACGCACTGCCCTCCGACTCACTGCCCTCCGACTCACTGCCCTCCGACTCACCCTCCTCCGATTCACTGCCCTCCGACTCACTGCCCTTCAACTCACTGCCCTCCAACTCACTGCCCTCCGACTCACTGCCCTCCGACTCACTGCCCTCCGACTCACCCTCCTCCAACTCACTGCCCTCCAACTCACTGCCCTCCGACTCACTGCCCTCCGACTCACCCTCCTCCGACTCACTGCCCTCCGACTCACCCTCCTCCGACTCACTGCCCTCCGACTCACCCTCCTCCGACTCACTGCCCTCTGACTCACTGGCCTCCGACTCACCCTCCTCCGACTCACTGCCCTCTGACTCACTGCCCTCCGACTCACTGCCCTCCGACTCACTGCCCTCCGACTCACCCTCCTCCAACTCACTGCCCTCCAACTCACTGCCCTCCGACTCACTGCCCTCCGACTCACCCTCCTCTGACTCACCGCCCTCCGACTCACTGCCCTCCGACTCACTGCCCTCCGACTCACTGCCCTCCGACTCACCCTCCTCCGACTCACTGCCCTCCGACTCACCCTCCTCCGACTCACCCTCCTCCGACTCACCCTCCTCCGACTCACTGCCCTCCGACTCACTGCCCTCCGACTCACTGCCCTCCGACTCACCCTCCTCCGACTCACTGCCCTCCGACTCACTGCCCTCCGACTCACCCTCCTCCGACTCACTGCCCTCCGACTCACTGCCCTCCGACTCACCCTCCTCCGACTCACCGCCCTCCGACTCACTGCCCTTCAACTCACTGCCCTCCGACTCACTGCCCTCCGACTCACCCTCCTCCGACTCACCGCCCTCCGACTCACTGCCCTTCAACTCACTGCCCTCCAACTCACTGCCCTCCGACTCACCCTCCTCCGACTCACTGCCCTCCGACTCACTGCCCTCCGACTCACCCTCCTCCGACTCACTGCCCTCCGACTCACCCTCCTCCGACTCACTGCCCTCCGACTCACTGCCCTCCGACTCACCCTCCTCCGACTCACTGCCCTCCGACTCAGCGCCCTCCGACTCACTGCCCTCCGACTCACCCTCCTCCGACTCACCGCCCTCCGACTCACTGCCCTTCAACTCACTGCCCTCCAACTCACTGCCCTCCGACTCACTGCCCTCCGACTCACCCTCCTCCAACTCACTGCCCTTTGACTCACTGCCCTCCGACTCACCCTCCTCCGACTCACTGCCCTCCGACTCACTGCCCTCCGACTCACCCTCCTCAGACTCACCCTCCTCCGACTCACTGCCCTCCGACTCACTGCCCTCCGACTCACCGACCTCCGACTCACCCTCCTCCAAATCACTGCCCTCTGACTCATCCTCCTCAGACTCACCCTCCTCCGACTCACCACCCTCCGACTCACCCTCCGACTCACCCTCCTCCGACTCACTGCCCTCCGACTCACTGCCCTCCGACTCACCCTCCTCCGACTCACCCTCCTCCAACTCACCGCCCTCCGACTCACTGCCCTCCGACTCACCCTCCTCAGAATCACCCTCCTCCGACTCACTGCCCTCCGACTCACCCTCCTCCGACTCACCCTCCTCCGACTCACCACCCTCCAACTCACCCTCCTCCGACTCACCCTCCTCCCGACTCACCCTCCTCCGACTCACCCTCCTCCCGACTCACCGACCCTCCGACTCACCCTCCTCCCAACTCACCGCCCCTCCGACTCACCGCCCCTCCGACTCACCCTCCTCCCGACTCACCCTCCTCCGACTCACCCTCCTACGACTCACCCTCCTCCCGACTCACCGCCCCTCCGACTCACCCTCCTCCCGACTCACCCTCCTCCGACTCACCCTCCTACGACTCACCCTCCTCCCGACTCACCCTCCTCCGACTCACCCTCCTCCCAACTCACCGCCCCTCCGACTCACCGCCCCTCCGACTCACCCTCCTCCCGACTCACCCTCCTCCGACTCACCCTCCTACGACTCACCCTCCTCCGACTCACCCTCCTCCCGACTCACCCTCCTCCGACTCACCCTCCTCCCGACTAAGCCTCCTCCGACTCACCCTCCTCCCGACTAAGCCTCCTCCGACTCACCGCCCTCCGACTCACCCTCCTCCGACTCACCCTCCTCCGACTCACCCTCCTCCGACTCACCCTCCTCCCGACTAAGCCTCCTCCGACTCACTGCCCTCCGACTCACCCTCCTCCCGACTCACCCTCCTCCGACTCACCCTCCTCCGACTCACCGCCCTCCAACTCAACCTCCTCCCGACTCACCGCCCTCCGACTCACCGCCCTCCGACTCACCCTCCTCCGACTCACCCTCCTCCCGACTCACCCTCCTCCGACTCACCCTCCTACGACTCACCCTCCTCCCGACTCACCCTCCTCCGACTCACCCTCCTCCCAACTCACCGCCCCTCCGACTCACCGCCCCTCCGACTTACCCTCCTCCCGACTCACCCTCCTCCGACTCACCCTCCTACGACTCACCCTCCTCCCGACTCACCCTCCTCCGACTCACCCTCCTCCCGACTAAGCCTCCTCCGACTCACCGCCCTCCGACTCACCCTCCTCCGACTCACCCTCCTCCGACTCACCCTCCTCCGACTCACCCTCCTCCCGACTAAGCCTCCTCCGACTCACTGCCCTCCGACTCACCCTCCTCCCGACTCACCCTCCTCCGACTCACCCTCCTCCGACTCACCGCCCTCCAACTCAACCTCCTCCCGACTCACCGCCCTCCGACTCACCGCCCTCCGACTCACCCTCCTCCGACTCACCCTCCTCCCGACTCACCCTCCTCCCAACTCACCCTCCTCCGACTCACCCTCCTCCCGACTCACCGCCCCTCCGACTCACCCTCCTCCTGACTCACTGCCCTCCGACTCGCTGCCCTCCGACTCACCCTCCTCCCGACTCACCCTCCTCCCGACTCACCCTCCTCCGACTCACCCTCCTCCCGACTCACCGCCCCTCCGACTCACCCTCCTCCGACTCACAACCCTCCGACTCACTGCCCTCTGACTCACCCTCCTCCGACTCACTGTCCTCCGACTCACCCTCCTCCGACTCACAACCCTCCGACTCACTGCCCTCCGACTCACCCTCCTCCGACTCAGTGCCCTCCGACTCACCCTCCTCCGACTCACTGCCCTCCGACTCACCCTCCTCCGACTCACAACCCTCCGACTCACTGCCCTCCGACTCACCCTCCTCCGACTCAGTGCCCTCCGACTCACCCTCCTCCTGACTCACCCTCCTCCCGGCTCACCCTCCTCCGACTCACCCTCCTCCGACTCACCCTCCTCCCGACTCACCCTCCTCCGACTCACCCTCCTCCGACTCACCCTCCTCCCGACTCACCCTCCTCCAACTCACCGCCCTCCGACTCACCCTCCTCCCGACTCACCCTCCTCCGTCTCACCATCCTCCCGACTCACCCTCCTCCGACTCACCCTCCTCCCGACTCACCCTCCTCCCGACTCACCGCCCTCCGACTCACCACCCCTCCGACTCACCCTCCTCCGACTCACACTCCTCCGACTCACTGCCCTCCGACTCACCCTCCTCCGACTCACCCTCCTCCGACTCACTGCCCTCCGACTCACCGCCCTCCGACTCACCCTTCTCCGACTCACCACCCTCCGACTCACAACCCTCCGACTCACTGCCCTCCGACTCACCCTCCTCCGACTCACTGCCCTCCGACTCACCCTCCTCCGACTCACAACCCTCCGACTCACTGCCCTCCGACTCACCCTCCTCCGACTCAGTGCCCTCCGACTCACCCTCCTCCGACTCACTGCCCTCCGACTCACCCTCCTCCGACTCAGTGCCCTCCGACTCACCCTCCTCCGACTCAGTGCCCTCCGACTCACCCTCCTCCGACTCACTGCCCTCCGACTCACTGCCCTCCGACTCACCCTCCTCCCGGCTCACCCTCCTCCGACTCACCCTCCTCCTGACTCACTGCCCTCCGACTCACTGCCGTCCGACTCACCCTCCTCCGACTCACCGCCCTCCGACTCACCCTCCTCCGACTCACTGCCCTCCCGCCTCGCCCCCTATCCCGAATCCCGCGACTCGCTGCCCCTCGCGACTCGTTGCTGATCCTGCCCCAGCACCATCCGGCCTCCTCCGCCTCTCGACTGCCACTCCTCGAACTCACGCTGGCTGCTCCTGGGGCTGCTCCCCAATGGTCACACCTCCTCCAACTCCCCAGACTCTGGCTCCTCCGGAAGCACCCAGTGTGGGGGCGGGGGGCGGGCGGGGGGGAGAGCCCCCAGTGTGGGGGCGGGGGGGGTGGGAGAGCACCCAGTGTGGGGGCGGGGGGGGTGGGAGAGCACCCAGTGTGGGGGCGGGGGGGGTGGAAGAGCACCCAGTGTGGGGGCGGGGGGGGTGGGAGAGCACCCAGTGCCGGGGCGGGGGGTGGGGGGGGGGGGAGCACCCAGTGTGGGGGCGGGGGGGGGGGGGGGGAGAGCCCCCAGTGCCGGTGCGGGGGGGGTGGGGAGAGAGGCCTGGGCACATTTACAACTGGTTCCATTTGCAGAGACCCCATCGATTCTTCCCCACAGTGACATTGCACATAGACAGGGCCACAATGGGAACCATCCTCTCTCTCCCCCTGTCTGATTCTCTCTCCCCCTGTCTGATTCTCTCTCCCCCTGTCTCTCCCTCTCTCCCCCTGTCTCTCACTCTCTCTCCCTTTCTCTCCATCTCTCTCTCTCTCCCCCCTGTCTCTCCCTCTCTCCCTCTCTCCCCCTTTCTCTCCTTCTCTCCCCCTGTCTCTCCTCTCTCTCCCTCTCTCCCTGTCTCTCCCTCTCTCCCCCTGTCTCTCCCTCTCTCCCCGTCTCTCACTCTCTCCCTCTGTCTCTCCCTCTCTCCCACTGTCACTCCCTCTCTCCCCCTGTGATTCCCTCTCTCCCTGTCTCTCTCTCTCTCCCCCTGTTTCTCCTTCTCTCCCCCTGTCTCTCTCTCTCTCTCCCCCTGTCTCTCTCTCTCTCCCCCCGTCTCTCTCTCTCACCCCCTGTCTCTCTCTCTCTCCCCTGTCTCTCTCTCTCTCTCCCCCTGTCTCTCGCTCTCCCCCCGTCTCTCTCTCTCTCCCCCTGTCTCTCTCTCTCTCTCCCCCTGTCTCTCTCTCTCTCTGCCTGTCTCTCTCTCTCTCTCTCTCTCCCCCTGTCTCTCTATCTCTCTCTCCCCTGTCTCTCTCTCTCTCTCTCTCTCTCTCCCCGGTCTCTCTCTCTCTGTATCCCCCTGACTCTCTCTCTCCCCCTGCCTCTCTCTCTCTCTCCTTTCTCTCCCTCTCTCTCTCCCTCTCTCCCCCTGTCTCTCCCTCTCTCCCCCTGTCTCTCCTTCTCTCCACCTGTCTCTCTCTCTCTCCCTGTCTCTCTCTCTCTCTCTCTCTCTCTCTCTCCCTGTTCCCCCTGTCTCTCTCTCTCTCTCTCTCTATCTCTCCCTGTTCCCCCTGTCTCTCTCTCTCTCTCTCCCCCTGTCTCTCTCTCTCTCTCCCCCTGTCTCTCTCTCTCTCCCCCTGTCTCTCTCTCTCTCTCCCTGACTCTCTCTCTTTCCCTGTCTCTCCCTCTCTCTCTCCCTCTCTCCCGCTGTCTCTCCTTCTCTCCCCCTGTCTCTCTCTCTCTCCCCCTGCCTCTCTCTCTCTCTCTCTCCCTCTCTCCCCCTGTCTCTCCCTCTCTCCCCCTGTCTCTCCCTCTCTCCCCCTGTCTCTCTCTCTCTCTCTCCCCTTGAAGTGCACGGGTTAATTTGGTATTTTGCCGCTATTGCTGCCAGCAGTGGGAGTAACATTGAACCGTGTATCTCAATCGACAGCTTTGATGTTCACAAGAGGCGCGTTGTGTAGCCCACAAATCATTGTATAAATGTGCAACTTCTAATAGTTTTCTGTTAATGGAGTGCAATCCCTGTTGATCCAGCAAGGCTGTGTGTGGCTTGTGTGAAGTATTTACCATCACCATGCTGTTCCTTTGGAGATTGCGTCGTGTGTAACATGAACTGAGCAGCACAGATTGCACCATTGAACACGTGCAGGTAGCACCGGAGAGTTTGAACTTTTTGGACCTCCCTGGTCCCGAAGTTAATCCTGCTCCAAAACAGCAAGGTCCCCTGTAACTGTGAGCAAGTACTACAGGCTCCAGCTCGGATGTGCTCGCTCCATAGACCAGGCGGCTTCATGTCGGTTTTGTAGTATTGAGATTTTACCTGCAGCTGTGGGAAAGGGTTTTGAGGTCTGATGGTCTCAGTTGGAAATCAAGTGAACCTGTCCATTTTGGGGGTGGGAGTTTGTCCCCGAAATCCACATTGCGACTCCGGGAGGAGCTCCTCGGTCACAGGGAGAAGACGATTGAGGAGGACTCTCATGACGACTTTCCCAGTGGCTGATAGCCGGGAGATTCCTCTGTAGTTGCCGCAGTCGGACTTGTCCCCTTTTTTAAAGATGGTCACGATCACTGCATCTCTAAGATCTCCTGGCATGCTCGCCTCCCTCCAGATGAGAGAGGAGGCCATGTAACCACGCAAACAGCACTTCTCCGCCATACTTCAGTGCCTCAGCAGGGATTCCATCCGCTCCCATAGTCTTGGCTGAGTCCACTGGATACAGCAAAGGCTATGGGTCCCGGCAACATCCCGGCTGTGTGCTGAAGACTTGTGCTCCAGAACTAGCCGTGCCTCTAGCCAAGCTGTTCCAGTACAGCTACAACACTGGCATCTACCCGGCAATGTGGAAAACTGCCCAGGTATGTCCTGTCCACAAAAAGCAGGACAAATCCAATCCGGCCAATTACCGCCCCATCAGTCTACTCTCAATCATCAGCAAAGTGATGGAAGGTGTCGTCGACAGGGCTATCAAGCGGCACTTACTCATCAATAACCTGCTCACCCATGCTCAGTTTGGGTTCTGTCAGGACCACTCGGCTCCAGATCTCATTACAGCCTTGGTCCAAACATGGACAACAGAGCTGAATTCCAGAGGTGAGGTGAGAGTGACTGCCCTCAACATCAAGGCAGCATTTGACCGAGTGTGGCATCAAGGAGCCCCAGTAAAACTGAAGTCAATGGGAATCAGGGGGAAAACTCCCCACTGGCTGGAGACATACCCAGCACAAAGGAAGATGGTTGTGGTGGTTGGAGGTCAATCATCCCAGCCCCAGGACATCGCTGCAGGAGTTCCTCAGGGCAGTGTCCTAGGCCCAACCATCTTCATCTGCTTCATCAATGACCTTCCCTCCATCATAAGGTCAGAAGTGGGGATGTTCGCTGATGACTGCACAGTGTTCAGTTCCATTCGCAACTCCTCAGATAATGAAGCAGTCCATGCCACATGCAGCAAGACCTGGACAACATTCAGGCTCGGGCTGATAAGTGGCAAGTAACATTCACACCACACAAGTGCCAGGCAATGACCATCTCCAACAAGCGAGAGTAACCACCGCCCCTTGACATGCAACAGCATTACCATCGCCGAATCCCCCACCATCAACATCCTGGGGGTCACCATTGACCAGAGACTTAACTGGACCAGCCACATAAATACTGTGACTACAAGAGCGGGTCAGAGGCTGGGTATTCTGTGGTGAGTGTCTCACCTCCTGACTCCCCAAAGCCTCTCCACCATCTACAAGACACAAGTCAGGAGTGTGATGGAACACTCTCCACTTGCCTGGATGGTGCAGCTCCAACAACACTCGAGAAGCTCGACACCATCCCGGACAAAGCAGCCGCTTGATCGGCCCCCCATCCCCCACGTTCATCATTCACTCCCTCCACCACCGGCGCCCCCTGGCTGCAGTGTGCACCATCTACAAGATGCACTGCAGCAACTCGCCAAGGCTTCTTCGGCAGCACCTCCCAAACCCACGACCTCTACCACCTAGAAGGACATGGGCAGCAGGCCCATGGGAACACCACCACCTCCACGTTCCCCTCCCAGTCACACACCATCCTGACTGGGAAATATATCGGCCGTTCCTTCATCGTCGCTGGGTCACAATCCTGGAACTCCCTCCCTAACAGCACTGTGGGAGCACCTTCACCACACGGACTGCAGCGGTTCAAGAAGGCGGCTCACCACCACCTTCTCAAGGGGCAATTAGGGATGGGCAATAAATGCCGGCCTTGCCAGCAACACCCACATCACATCAATGAATAAATTTTTTTTAAATTACAGAACTTAGGTGGCTGAAGGCTGAGAATTTTAAAATTGAGGTGTTGCCGGACCGGGAGCCAATGTAGGTCAGCGAGCACAGGGGGTGATGGGTGAGTGGGACTTGGTGCGAGTTAGGACACGGAGCACAGGGGGTAATGGGTGAGCGGGACGGTGCGAGTTAGGACACAGGTCAGTGAGCACAGAGAGTGATGGGTGAGCAGGACTGGGTGCGAGTTAGGAAACGGGTCAGTGAGCACAGAGGGTGATGGGTGAGCGGGACTGGGTGCGAGTTAGGACACGGGGCAGTGAGCACAGGGGGTGATGGGTGAGCAGGACTTGGTGCGAGTTAGGACACGGGGCAGTGAGCACAGGGGGTGATGGGTGAGCGGGACTGGGTGCGAGTTAGGAAACGGGTCAGTGAGCACAGAGGGTGATGGGTGAGCGGGACTGGGTGCGAGTTAGGACACGGGGCAGTGAGCACAGGGGGTGATGGGTGAGCAGGACTTGGTGCGAGTTAGGACACGGGGCAGTGAGCACAGGGGGTGATGGGTGAGCAGGACTTGCTGCGAGTTAGGACACGGGGCAGTGAGCACAGGGGGTGATGGGTCAATGGGACTTGCTGCGAGTTAGGACACAGGGCAGTGAGCACAGGGGGTGATGGGTCAATGGGACTTGCTGCGAGTTAGGACACGGGGCAGTGAGCACAGGGGGTGATGGGTGAGTGGGACTGGGTGCGAGTTAGGACAAGGGCTGCCGAGTTTTGGATGATAATTAAATATCATCTCAAGTATTATATTTATGTTGCATGCAGAACAATAAGTGGGTGGACTAGAGAAGCTGGCATTGTTCTCCTTGGAACAGAGAAGGCCGACAGATTTGTTCAAGGAGTTTAAAATCATGAAGGATTTCGATAGAGTAAATAGGGAGGAAGTATTCCCATTGGCGGATTGGTCAATAACCAGAGGGCATGCATTTAAGGTAACTGGCAAAAGAACCATATCCATCGGTACACCTCTATCCACCATGCTCGTTATATCCTCAAAGAATTCCAGTAAATTAGTTAAACATGATTTCCCCTTCATGAATCCATGTTGCGTCTGCTTGATTGCACTATTCCTATCTAGATGTCCCGCTAGTTCTTCCTTAATGATAACTTTAAGCATTTTCCCCACTACAGATGTTAAACTAACCGGCCTATAGTTACCTGCCTTTTGTCTGCCCACTTTTTTAAACAGAGGCGTTACATTAGCTGCTTTCCAATCCACTGGTACCTCCCCAGAGTCCAGAGAATTTTGGTAGATTATAACGAATGCATCTGCTATAACTTCCGCCATCTCTTTTAATACCCTGGGATGCATTTCATCAGGACCAGGGGACTTGTCTACCTTGAGTCCCATTAGCCTGTCCAGCACTACCCCCCAAGTGATAGTGATTGTCTCAAGATCCTCCCTTCCCACATTCCCGTGACCAGCAATTTTTGGCCTGGTTTTTGTGTCTTCCACTGTGAAGACCGAAGCAAAATAATTGTTTAAAGTCTCAGCCATTTCCACATTTCCCATTATTAAATCCCTCTTCTCATCTTCTAAGGGACCAACATTTACTTTAGTCACTCTTTTCCGTTTTATATATCTGTAAAAACTTTTACTATCTGTTTTTATGTTTTGCGCAAGTTTACCTTCGTAATCTATCTTTCCTTTCTTTATTGCTTTCTTAGTCATTCTTTGCTGTTGTTTAAAATTTTCCCAATCCTCTAGTTTCCCACTAACCTTGGCCACCTTATACGCATTGGTATTTAATTTGATACTTTCCTTTATTTCCTTGGTTATCCACGGCTGGTTATCCCTTCTCTTACCGCCCTTCTTTTTCACTGGAATATATTTTTGTTGAGCACTATGAAAGAGCTCCTTAAAAGCCCTCCACTGTTCCTCAATTGTGCCACCGTTTAGTCTGTGTTTCCAGTCTACTTTAGCCAACTCTGCCCTCATCCCACTGTAGTCCCCTTTGTTTAAGCATAGTACGCTCGTTTGAGACACTACTTCCTCACCCTCAATCAGTATTACAAATTCAACCATACTGTGATCACTCATTCCGAGAGGATCTTTTACTAGGAGATCGTTTATTTTTCCTGTCTCATTACACAGGACCAGATCTAAGAAAGCTTGCTCCCTTGTAGGTTCTGTAACATACTGTTCTAAGAAACAATCCCGTATGCATTCTATGAATTCCTCCTCCAGGCTACCCCGTGCGATTTGATTTGACCAATCGATATGTAGGTTAAAATCCCCCATGATTACTGCCGTTCCTTTTTCACATGCCTCCATTATTCCCTTGATTATTGCCCGCCCCACCGTGAAGTTATTATTTGGGGGCCTATAAACTACACCCACCAGTGACTTTTTCCCCTTACTATCTCTAATCTCCACCTACAATGATTCAACATTTTGTTCATTAGAGCCAATATCATCTCTCACAACTGCCCTGATATCATCCTTTATTAACAGAGCTACCCCACCTCCTTTCCCTTCTTGTCTATCTTTCCGAATTGTCAGATACCCCTGTATGTTTAATTCCCAGTCTTGGCCACCCTGCAACCACGTTTCTGTAATGGCCACCAAATCATACCCATTTGTAATGATTTGTGCCGTCAACTCATTTACTTTATTTCGTATGCTGCGTGCGTTTAGGTAGAGTGTTTTAATCCTAGTTTTTAAACCATGATTTTTAGTTTTGACACCTCCTGCAGCCCCTATATTTTCAGTGGCCCTTTTTGTTTTTTGCCTTGGGTTTCTCTGCCCTCCACTTTTACTCATCTCCTTTCTGTCTTTTGCTTTTGTCTCCTTTTTGTTTCCCTTTGTCTCCCTGCATTGATTCCCATCCCCCTGCCATATTAGTTTAACTCCTCCCCAACAGCACTAGAAAACACTCCCCCTAGGACATTGGTTCCGGTCCTGCCCAGGTGCAGACCATCCGGTTTGTACTGGTCCCACCTCCCCCAGAACCGGTTCCAATGCCCCAGGAATTTGAGTCCCTCCCTGCTGCACCACTGCTCAAGCCACGTATTCATCTGAGCTATCCTGCGATTCCTACTCTGACTAGCACATGGCACTGGGAGCAATCCTGAGATTACTACTTTTGAGGTCCTACATTTTAATTTAGCTCCTAGCTCCTTAAATTCGTCTCGTAGGACCTCGTCCCTTTTTTTAACCTATATCGTTGGTACCAATGTGCACCACGACAACTGGCTGTTCACCCTCCCTTTTTAGAATGTCCTGCACCCGCTCCGAGACATCCTTGACCCTTGCACCAGGGAGGCAACATACCATCCTGGAGTCTCGGTTGCGGCCGCAGAAACGCCTATCTATTCCCCTCACCATTGAATCCCCTATCACTATCGCTCTCCCACTCTTTTTCCTGCCCTCCTGTGCAGCAGAGCCAGCCACGGTGCCATGAACTTGGCTGCTGCTGCCCTCCCCTGCATCCCCCTCAACAGTATTCAAAGCAGTGTATCTGTTTTGCAGGGGATGACCACAGGGGACCCCTGCACTACCTTCCTTGCACTGCTCTTCCTGCTGGTCTTCCATTCCCTATCTGGCTGTGGACCCTTCACCTGTGGTAAGACCAACTCACTACACGTGCTACTCACGTCATTCTCAGCATCGTGGATGCTCCAGAGTGAATCCACCCTCAGCTCCAAATCCGCAACGCGGTCTGTCAGGAGCTGGAGGCGGACACACTTCCCGCAGATGTAGTCGTCAGGGACACCGGAAGTGTCCCTGAGTTCCCACATGGTACAGGAGGAGCATATCACGTGACCGAGCTCTCCTGCCATGACTTAACCCTTAGATACACTTAAATTGGCAACAACAATGTTAAAGTTTACTCACTATTATAGAAGAGAAAAAAGAAAAACTACTCACCAATCACCAGCCAATCACTTACCCCCTTGGCTGTGACGTCACCTTTCTGTTTCTTTCTGCTTCTTTTTTGCCTTCTCCCTGTAGCTGCACCGGCTCACCTCTCCACACACCTCCTCGACGCTGGGCCCGACTCAGCCTCTCTTCCCCTCTGGGGCATGACTACCCGGCTGCCCCATAGCAGGCAGTCGGCTTGGATGCAGAGCTCATTCATCCGTCTGTGAAACAGCCTGACCTCCTCGGGGCATGCTCCGTGTGAGGGCGCCCAATCCCCAGTCAGGACACATTTCTTTATCAGGGATAGGAGGGGATCTCTGTTGATCCAGATTTTGATCTGGCGGGCTGTGATGGGGGAGCCTGCACTGTCAAAGGCATCGACAGCCATGACCATCTCAGCGCTTTGCTCCGCTGCCCCCTCAGTGGTGGCCAGTGGAAGCCTGCTGAGCGCGTCAGCGCAGTTTTCGGTGCCTGGCCGGTGCCGTATGGTGTAGTCATACGCAGCTAGCGTGAGAGCCCATCGCTGTATGCGAGCTGACGCATTGGCATTGACAGCCTTGCTGTCGGACAACAGGAATGTTAACGGTTTGTGGTCCGTTTCTAACTCGAACCTTCTGCCAAAAAGGTACTGGTGCATCTTTTTCACCCCGTAGACACATGTGAGTGCTTCCTTTTCAACCATCCCATATCCCCGTTCTGCCTGGGAGAGCGACCTGGAGGCATAAGCCACAGGTTGGAGTTGGCCCTCAGCGTTACTCTGCTGCAACACGCACCCAACCCCATAGGATGATGCATCACACGTTAAAAGCAGTTTCTGACACGGGTTGTACAGGGTCAACAGTTTATTAGAACAAAGCAGGTTCCGCGCCCGATTGAAAGCCCGTTCCTGACAGTCCCCCCAAAACCAATCGCAACCCTTATGCAGGAGCACGTGTAGCGGCTCCAACAATGTGCTTAAGTTCGGCAGAAAGTTCCCGAAATAGTTCAATAGTCCCAGAAATGAACATAACTCCGATGTGTTGCCGGGCCTGGGCGCGCGACGGATCGCCTCCATTTTGGATTCGGTGGGCTGGATCCCGTCTGCGGCAACCCTCCTGCCCAAAAGCTCGAACTCTGGGGCCAAAAACACACACTTGGACTTCTTTAGTCGCAGGCCTACACGGTCCAGTCGGCATAGCACCTCCTCCAGGTTGTGGAGGTGTTCCTCGGTGTCTCGACCCGTGATAAGGATGTCGTCCTGAAATACGATTGTTCCGGGGATGGATTTGAGCAGGCTTTCCATGTTCCTCTGGAAGATAGCGGCCGCTGATCGAATGCCAAACGGACACCTGTTGTAGACAAACAGCCCCTTGTGCGTGGTGATGGTGGTCAGTAGCTTGGATACTTCAGCCAGTTCCTGGGTCATGTAGGCTGAAGTGAGGTCCAACTTGGTGAACAGCTTGCCACCTGCCAGCGTGGCAAAACGATCCTCCACTCTCGGAAGCGGGTATTGGTCTTGTAGTGACACTCGGTTGATGGTGCCCTTGTAGTCACCACAAATCCTGACCACGCCATCCGTTTTAAGGACAGGGACGATGGGACTTGCCCAGTCTCTGAATTCAACGGGTGAAATTATGCCCTCTCTGAGCAGCCTGTCCAACTCACACTCAATTCTCTCACGCATCACATACGGCATTGCTCTGGCTTTGTGGTGCCCTGGCCTGGCGTCCGGGGTGATGCGTATCACTACTTTGGTGCCCTTAAAAGTCCCGACACCTGGTTGAAAAAGTGGCTCGAATTTCTGTAGGACCTGTGAGCATGAACTTCGCTCCAGAGATGAAATGGTGTGCACATCCCCTCATTTCCAGTTCATCTCCACGAACGAGCTCCTCCCCAAAAGCGCGGGACCATTCCCTGGGATAATCCAGAGTGGCAGCCGGTTCTCCGATCCATTATGTGTGACCACCAACATTGCACTGCCTCGCACTGGGATGAGCTCTCTGGTCTACGTCCATAACTGCGTGTAAATGCGTTCCAGTTTGGGCCTCTTAGCTTTGAGTGGCCATAATTTTTCAAATTGTTGGGCACTCATAAGTGACTGGCTGGCCCCTGTGTCCAGCTCCATGCGTACTGGAATGCCATTTAATAGAACTTTCATCACCATAGGTGGCGTTTTGGTATACGAGCTGTGGACGTCTGGCACATGAACCCGCTGAACTTCAGCATCCATAGATTGGCCCCAAGCATCACCCTTCCTTGCAGACTCCTCGTCTGGTTCCTCTGCCTCGTAAACAAGCCTCGCTATGGGCTTTCTGCACATTCTGGCCAGATGTCCACTGAAGTTACAGTTTCTGCAGATAAATTGTTGAAACCTACATGTTTTCGCAGGATGTCTGCCCCCGCACCTCCAGCAGGAGCTGAGATTGTTGTGAACAAAGGAACTGTTAACAGGTATTCCTCTCTGATTGTCTCTTTGATTACTCCTGAGCACTCTGTTAGTGGGTGTCAATGGTCCCATCCCATTAGCCTGAGTCCCATTAGCCTGTCCAGCACTACCCACCTAGAGATCACTGGAGTGCATAAGGGATGGTTTTTTAGACCGATATGTCGAGGAACCAACTAGGGGGGAGGCCATCTTAGACTGGGTGTTATGTAATGAGAGAGGATTAATTAGCAATCTCGTTGTGCGAGGCCCCTTGGGGAAGAGTGACCATAATATGGTGGAATTCTGCATTGGGATGGAGAATGAAACAGTTAATTCAGAGACCATGGTCCAGAACTTAAAGAAGGCTAACTTTGAAGGTATGAGGCGTGAATTGGCTGGGATGGATTGGCGAATGATACTTAAGGGGTTGACTGTGGATGGGCAATGGCAGACATTTAGAGACCGCATGGATGAACTACAACAATTGTACATTCCTGTCTGTCGTAAAAATAAAAAAGGTAAGGTGGCTCAACCGTGGCTATCAAGGGAAATCAGGGATAGTATTAAAGCCAAGGAAGTGGCATACAAATTGGCCAGAAATAGCAGCGAACCTGGGGACTGGGAGAAATTTAGAACTCAGCAGAGGAGGACAAAGGGTTTGATTAGGGCAGGGAAAATGGAGTATGAGAAGAAGCTTGCAGGGAACATTAAGACGGATTGCAAAAGTTTCTATAGATATGTAAAGAGAAAAAGGTTAGTAAAGACAAACGTAGGTCCGCTGCAGTCAGAATCAGGGGAAGTCATAACGGGGAACAAAGAAATGGCAGACCAATTGAACAAGTACTTTGGTTCGGTATTCACGAAGGAGGACACGAACAACCTTCCGGTTATAAAAGGGGTCGGGGGGTCTAGTAAGGAGGAGGAACTGAGGGAAATCCTTATTAGTCGGGAAATTGTGTTGGGGAAATTGATGGGATTGAAGGCCGATAAATCCCCAGGGCCTGATGGACTGCATTCCAGAGTACTTAAGGAGGTGGCCTTGGAAATAGTGGATGCATTGACAGTCATTTTCCAACATTCCATTGACTCTGGATCAGTTCCTATCGAGTGGAGGGTAGCCAATGTAACCCCACTTTTTAAAAAAGGAGGGAGAGAGAAAGCAGGGAATTATAGACCAGTCAGCCTGACATCGGTAGTGGGTAAAATGATGGAATCAATTATTAAGGATGTCATAGCAGTGCATTTGGAAAGAGGTGACATGATAGGTCCAAGTCAGCATGGATTTGTGAAAGGGAAATCATGCTTGACAAATCTTCTGGAATTTTTTGAGGATGTCTCCAGTAGAGTGGACAAGGGAGAACCAGTTGATGTGGTATATTTGGACTTTCAGAAGGCGTTTGACAAGGTCCCACACAAGAGATTGATGTGCAAAGTTAGAGCACATGGGATTGGGGGTAGTGTACTGACATGGATTGAGAACTGGTTGTCAGACAGGAAGCAAAGAGTAGGAGTAAATGGGTACTTTTCAGAATGGCAGGCAGTGACTAGTGGGGTACCGCAAGGTTCTGTGCTGGGGCCCCAGCTGTTTACACTGTACATTAATGATTTAGATGAGGGGATTAAATGTAGTATCTCCAAATTTGCGGATGACACTAAGTTGGGTGGCAGTGTGAGCTGCGAGGAGGATGCTGTGAGGCTGCAGAGCGACTTGGATAGGTTAGGTGAGTGGGCAAATGCATGGCAGATGAAGTATAATGTGGATAAATGTGAGGTTATCCACTTTGGTGGTAAAAACAGAGACAGACTATTATCTGAATGGTGACAGATTAGGAAAAGGGGAGGTGCAAAGAGACCTGGGTGTCGTGGTACATCAGTCATTGAAGGTTGGCATGCAGGTACAGCAGGCGGTTAAGAAAGCAAATGGCATGTTGGCCTTCATAGCGAGGGGATTTGAGTACAGGGGCAGGGAGGTGTTGCTACAGTTGTACAGGGCATTGGTGAGGCCACACCTGGAATATTGTGTACAGTTTTGGTCTCCTAACCTGAGGAAGGACATTCTTGGTATTGAGGGAGTGCAGCGAAGGTTCACCAGACTGATTCCCGGGATGGCGGGACTGACCTATCAAGAAAGACTGGATCAACTGGGCTTGTATTCACTGGAGTTCAGAAGAATGAGAGGGGACCTCATAGAAACATTTAAAATTCTGACGGGGTTATACAGGTTAGATGCAGGAAGAATGTTCCCAATGTTGGGGAAGTCCAGAACCAGAGGTCACAGTCTAAGGATAAGGGGTAAGCCATTTAGGACCGAGATGAGGAGAAACTTCTTCACCCAGAGAGTGGTGAACCTGTGGAATTTTCTACCACAGAAAGTTGTTGAGGCCAATTCACTAAATATATTCAAAAAGGAGTTAGATGAGGTCCTTACTACTCGGGGGATCAAGGGGTATGGTGAGAAAGCAGGAATGGGGTACTGAAGTTTCATGTTCAGCCATGAACTCATTGAATGGCGGTGCAGGCTAGAAGGGCCGAATGGCCTACTCCTGCACCTATTTTCTATGTTTCTATGTTTCTATGACTCAAGGTAGACAAGTCCCCTGGTCCTGATGAAATGCATCCCAGGGTATTAAAAGAGATGGCGGAAGTTATAGCAGATGCATTCGTTATAATCTACCAAAATTCTCTGGACTCTGGGGAGGTACCAGCGGATTGGAAAGCAGCTAATGTAACGCCTCTGTTTAAAAAAGGGGGCAGACAAAAGGCAGGTAACTATAGGCCGGTTAGTTTAACATCTGTAGTGGGGAAAATGCTTGAAACTATCATTAAGGAAGAAATAGCGGGACATCTAGATAGGAATAGTGCAATCAAGCAGACACAGCATGGATTCATGAAGGGGAAATCATGTTTAACTAATTTACTGGAATTCTTTGAGGATATAACGAGCATGGTGGATAGAGGTGTACCGGTGGATGTGGTGTATTTAGATTTCCAAAAGGCATTCGATAAGGTGCCACACAAAAGGTTACTGCAGAAGATAGAGGTACGCGGAGTCAGAGGAAATGTATTAGCATGGATAGAGAATTGGCTGGCGAACAGAAAGCAGAGAGTCGGGATAAATGGGTCCTTTTCAGGTTGGAAATTGGTGATTAGTGGTGTGCCACAGGGATCGGTGCTGGGACCACAACTGTTTACAATATACATAGATAACCTGGAAGAGGGGATAGAGTGTAGTGTAACAAAATTTGCAGATGACACAAAGATTAGTGGGAAAGCGGGTTGTGTAGAGGACACAGAGAGGCTGCAAAGAGATTTGGATAGGTTAAGCGAATGGGCTAAGGTTTGGCAGATGGAATACAAAGTCAGAAAGTGTGAGGTCATCCACCTTGGGAAAAAAACAGTAAAAGGGAATATTATTTGAATGGGGAGAAATTACAACATGCTGAGGTGCAGAGGGACCTGGGGGTCCTTGTGCATGAATCCCAAAAAGTTAGTTTGCAGGTGCAGCAGGTAATCAGGAAGGCGAATGGAATGTTGGCCTTCATTGCGAGAGGGATGGAGTACAAAAGCAGGGAGGTCCTGCTGCAACTGTATAGAGTATTGGTGAGGCCGCACCTGGAGTACTGCGTGCAGTTTTGGTCACTTTACTTAAGGAAGGATATACTATGTTTGGAGCGGGTTCAGAGACGATTCACTAGGCTGATTCCGGAGATGAGGGGGTTACCTTATGATGATAGATTGAGTAGACTGGGTCTTTACTCATTGGAGTTCAGAAGGATGAGGGTGATAGAAACATAGAAACATAGAAACATAGAAACATAGAAAATAGGTGCAGGAGTAGGCCATTCGGCCCTTCTAGCCTGCACCGCCATTCAATGAGTTCATGGCTGAACATGCAACTTCAGTTCCCCATTCCTGCTTTCTCACAATACCCCTTGATCCCCCGAGTAGTAAGGACTTCATCTAACTCCTTTTTGAATATATTTAGTGAATTGGCCTCAACAACTTTCTGTGGGTGAAGAAGTTTCTCCTCATCTCGGTCCTAAATGGCTTACCCCTTATCCTTAGACTGTGACCCCTGGTTCTGGACTTCCCCAAAATTGGGAACATTCTTCCTGCATCTAACCTGTCTGAACCCATCAGAATTTTAAACGTTTCTATGAGGTCCCCTCTCATTCTTCTGAACTCCAGTGAATACAAGCCCAGTTGATCCAGTCTTTCTTGATAGGTCAGTCCCGCCATCCCGGGAATCAGTCTGGTGAACCTTCACTGCACTCCTTCAATAGCAAGAATGTCCTTCCTCAAGTTAGGAGACCAAAACTGTACACAATACTCCAGGTGTGGCCTCACCAAGGCCCTGTACAACTGTAGCAACACCTCCCTGCCCCTGTACTCAAATCCCCTCGCTATGAAGGCCAACATGCCATTTGCTTTCTTAACCGCCTGCTGTACCTGCATGCCAACCTTCAATGACTGATGTACCATGACACCCAGGTCTCGGTGCACCTCCCCTTTTCCTAATCTGTCACCATTCAGATAATAGCCTGTCTCTCTGTTTTTACCACCAAAGTGGAGAACCTCACATTTATCCACATTATACTTCATCTGCCATGCATTTGCCCACTCACCTAACCTATCCAAGTCACTCTGCAGACTCATAGCATCCTCCTCACAGCTCACACTGCCACCCAACTTAGTGTCATCCGCAAATTTGGAGATACTACATTTAATCCCCTCGTCTAAATCATTAATGTACAGTGTAAACAGCTGGGGCCCCAGCACAGAACCTTGCGATACCCCACTAGTCACTGCCTGCCATTCTGAAAAGTACCCATTTACTCCTATTCTTTGCTTCCTGTCTGACAACCGGTTCTCAATCCACGTCAGCACACTACCCCCAATCCCATGTGCTTTAACTTTGCACATTAATCTCTTGTGTGGGACCTTGTCGAAAGCCTTCTGAAAGTCCAAATATACCACATCAACTGGTTCTCCTTTGTCCACTTTACTGGAAACATCCTCAAAAAATTCCAGAAGATTTGTCAAGCATGATTTCCCTTTCACAAATCCATGCTGACTTGGACCTATCATGTCACCTCTTTCCAAATGCACTGCTATGATATCCTTAATAATTGATTCCATCATTTTACCCACTACTGAGGTCAGGCTGACTGGTCTGTAATTCCCTGCTTTCTCTCTCCCTCCTTTTTTAAAAAGTGGGGTTACATTGGCTACCCTCCACTCGATAGGAACTGATCCAGAGTCAATGGAATGTTGGAAAATGACTGTCAATGCATCCGCTATTTCCAAGGCCACCTCCTTAAGTACTCTGGGATGCAGTCCATCAGGCCCTGAGGATTTATCAGCCTTCAATCCCATCAATTTCCCCAACACAATTTCCCGACTAATCAGGATTTCCCTCAGTTCCTCCTCCTTACTAGACCCTCTGACCCCTTTTATATCCGGAAGGTTGTTTGTGTCCTCCTTAATGAATACCGAACCAAAGTACTTGTTCAATTGGTCTGCCATTTCTTTGTTCCCCGTTATGACTTCCCCTGATTCTGACTGCAGGGGACCTACGTTTGTCTTTACTAACCTTTTTCTCTTTACATATCTATAGAAACTTTTGCAATCCGTCTTAATGTTCCCTGCAAGCTTCTTCTCGTACTCCATTTTCCCTGCCCTAATCAAACCCTTTGTCCTCCTCTGCTGAGTTCTAAATTTCTCCCAGTCCCCAGGTTCGCTGCTATTTCTGGCCAATTTGTATGCCACTTCCTTGGCTTTAATACTATCCCTGATTTCCCTTGATAGCCACGGTTGAGCCACCTTCCCTTTTTTATTTTTACGCCAGACAGGAATGTACAATTTTTGTAGCTCATCCATGCAGTCTCTAAATGTCTGCCATTGCCCATCCACAGTCAACCCCTTCAGGATCATTCGCCAATCTATCCTAGCCAATTCACGCCTCATACCTTCAAAGTTACCCTTCTTTAAGTTCTGGACCATGGTCTCTGAATTAACTGTTTCATTCTCCATCCTCATGCAGAATTCCACCATATTATGGTCACTCTTCTCCAAGGGGCCTCGCACAACGAGATTGCTAATTAATCCTCTCTCATTACACAACACTTAGTCTAAGATGGCCTCCCCCCTAGTTGGTTCCTCGACATATTGGTCTGGAAAACCATCCCTTATGCACTCCAGGAAATCCTCCTCCACCGTATTGCTTCCAGTTTGGTTAGCCCAATCTATGTGCATATTAAAGTCACCCATTATAACTGCTGCACCTTTATTGCACGCACCCCTAATTTCCTGTTTGATGCCCTCCCCAACATCACTCCTACTGTTTGGAGGTCTGTACACAACTCCCACTAATGTTTTTTGCCCTTTGGTGTTCTGCAGCTCTACCCATATAGATTCCACATCATCCAAGCTAATGTCCTTCCTAACTATTAATCTCCTCTTTAACCAGCAATGCTACCCCACCTCCTTTTCCTTTTATTCTATCCATCCTGAATGTTGAATACCCCTGGATGTTGAGTTCCCAGCCCTGATCATCCTGGAGCCACGTCTCTGTAATCCAAATCACATCATATCTGTTAACATCTATTTGCACAGTTAATTCATCCACCTTATTACGGATACTCCTTGCATTCAGACACAAAGCCTTCAGGCTTGTTTTTTTAACACCCTTTGTACTTTTAGAATTTTGCTGTACAGTGGCCCTTTTTGTTCTTTGCCTTGGGTTTCTCTGCCCTCCACTTTTCCTCATCTCCTTTCTGTCTTTTGCTTTTGCCTCCTTTTTGTTTCCCTCTGTCTCCCTGCATTGGTTCCCATCCCCCTGCCATATTAGTTTAACTCCTCCCCAACAGCACTAGAAAACACTCCCTCTAGGACATTGGTTCCAGTCTTGCCCAGGCGCAGACCGTCCGGTTTGTACTGGTCCCACCTCCCCCAGAACCGGTTCCAATGCCCCAGGAATTTGAATCCCTCCCTGCTGCACCACTGCTCAAGCCACGTATTCATCTGCGCTATCCTGCGATTCCTACTTTGACTAGCACGTGGCACTGGTAGCAATCCCGAGATTACTACTTTTGAGGTCCTACATTTTAATTTAGCTCCTAGCTCCTTCAGTTCGTTTCGTAGGACCTCATCTCTTTTTTTACCTATATCGTTGGTACCAATATGCACCACGACAACTGGCTGTTCTCCCTCCCATTTTAGAATGTCCTGCACCCACTCCGGGACATCCTTGACCCTTGCACCAGGGAGGCAACATACCATCCTGGAGTCTCGGTTGCGGCCGCAGAAACGCCTATCTATTCCCCTCACCATTGAATCCCCTATCACTATCGCTCTCCCACTCTTTTTCCTGCCCTCCTGTGCAGCAGAGCCAGCCACGGTGCCATGAACTTGGCTGCTGCTGCTCTCCCCTGATGAGTCATCCCCCCCAACAGTACTCAAAGCAGTGAATCTGTTTTGCAGGAGGATGACCACAGGGGACCCCTGCACTACCTTCCTTGCACTACTCTTCCTGCTGGTCTTCCATTCCCTAGCTGGCTGTGGACCCTTCACCTGCGGTAAGACCAACTCACTACACGTGTTACTCACGTCATTCTCAGCATCGTGGATGCTCCAGAGTGAATCCACCCTCAGCTCCAAATCCGCAACGCGGACCGTCAGGAGCTGGAGGTGGATACACTTCCCGCACACGTAGTCGTCAGGGACACCTGAAGTGTCCCTAAGTTTCCACATGGTACAGGAGGAGCATATCACGTGACCGAGCTCTCCTGCCATGACTTAACCCTTAGATACACTTAAATTGGTGACAACACTGTTACAGGTTATTTACTGATATAAAAAAGAAAAAGAAAAACTACTCACCAATCACCAGCCAATCACTTACCCCTTTGGCTGTGACGTCACCTTTTGATTCCTTTCTACTTCTTTTCTGTTTTGTCTCCCGGCTGGAGCTGCACAAGCCCCACCTTTATCGGCCTCTCCACGCTGCTCCCGCCTCTCGCTGACTGCCGCTGCCTGTGGAACACCCGCTGGGCCTTTTATAGGCCTCACCACCATGATCTTATAGAAACATTTAAAATAATGAAAGGGATAGACAAGATAGAGGCAGAGAGGTTGTTTCCACTGGTCGGGGAGACTAGAACTAGGGGGCACAGCCTCAAAATACGGGGGAGCCAATTTAAAACCGAGTTGAGAAGGAATTTCTTCTCCCAGAGGGTTGTGAATCTGTGGAATTCTCTGCCCAAGGAAGCAGTTGAGGCTAGCTCATTGAATGTAATTAAATCACAGACAGATAGATTTTTAACCAATAAGGTAATTAAGGGTTACGGGGAGCGGGCGGGTAAGTGGAGCTGAGTCCACGGCCAGATCAGCCATGATCTTGTTGAATGGCGGAGCAGGCTCGAGGGGCTAGATGGCCTACTCCTGTTCCTAATTCTTATGTTCTTATCGCGGGACGCATTGTCCCTTTTGATGGCGTGAATTGCCGATCCCCCTGCCATTGTCTCTGTTGCTGGCCCATCCTAGAGTCTCATTTACAATGTTAACTTCCTGGTCCATCGCCACGTTGGAACCAGGGTTGCGCGCGTAAATTATCTTGGTCTCCTCTTCCCCTGCCATGAAGGTCTGAGCTATCAACGTTGCCCTTTCTAAAGTCAAGTCCTTGGTCTCAATAAGCTTCCTGAAAATCCCGGCATGACCAATGCCCTCAATGAAGAAATCCCTTAACATCTCCCCCCTGCAGGCGTCTGTGAACTTACAGAGGCTGGCCAAAGGTCTGCAACGAAGTCCTGTATGCTCTGTTCCTCCCGACGCCAGTGTGTGTAGAATCGGTGTTGGGCCATGTGTATACTGCTCGCCGGTTTGAGGTGCTCACCAATCAGTTTGCTGAGCTCTTCAAAGGTTTTGCCCGCCGGCTTCTCAGGTGCGAGCAGGTCTTTCATCAGCGCGTACGTCTTAGGTCCACAGCTGGTCAGTAGATGCTCCCTCCGCTTGTCAGCCGCTGCCGCTCCCAGCCAGTCCTTCCTGACAAAGCTCTGCTGGAGCCTCTCAACGAAATCGTCCCAGTCCTCACCAACACAGTCCCGTTCCTCTGTGCTACCGGTGACCATTCTCGTGGGTTGTTGTTTCCCGTTTCTCATCGCCAAATGTGGTGTCCTTACACCCTACTATAGAATCACACAAGACATGTTCTGCAGACAAGGTCACTCTGTGACCTGACCTTTATTCACAGCACCAAGAAGTGATGACCCTGCGTGGGACCTCCCTTTATATACCTGGATGACCAGGTGAGGAGTGTCTCCCACAAGTTCACCCCCTGTGGTCAAGGTGTGCATTACTCAGGTGTATACAGTGTGCAGTGTCATTACATAAAGGTTACAGTTTGTGAAGGTTACAAACATGACACTCACCTTCCTCCTCCTCACCCTCCTCCTCACCCTCCTCACCTTCCTTCTCCTCCTCACCCTCCTCCTCCTCACCCTCCTCCTCACCCTCCTCCTCCACACCCTCCTCCTCCACACCCTCCTCCTCACCCTCCTCACCTTCCTTCTCCTCCTCACCCTCCTCCTCCTCACCCTCCTCCTCACCCTCCTCCTCCACACCCTCCTCCTCACCCTCCTCACCTTCCTTCTCCTCCTCACCCTCCTCCTCCTCACCCTCCTCCTCACCCTCCTCCTCCACACCCTCCTCCTCACCCTCCTCACCTTCCTCCTCCTTCTCTCCCTCTTCCTCCTCACCCTCCTCCTCACCCTCCTCCTCACCTCCCTCCTCCTCCTCCTCACCCTCCTCGTCCTCCTCCTGCAGGTCCAAACCTCGCTGCTGTGCAGAACCCAGCAAACCACAGCCATTGTGGAGACTCAGGCTGGTGCGTACTGAAGACTGTCTGTGGTATGTATAATGACTTGGTCCTGAAAGTTGGGGGTATGATTAAGAAGTTTGCAGATGATACTAAAATAGGCTGTGTGGTTGATAATGAAGAAGAAAGCTGTAGACTGCAGGAAGATATCAACCAACTGGTCAGGTGGGCAGAACAGCGGCAAATGGAATTTAGACCGGGGAGGGAATGCATTTGGGGAGGGCTAACAAGACAAGGCGAGGGAATATACATTAAATGGTGGGCCACTGAGAAGTGTGGTGGGACAAAGTGATCTTGGAGTGCAAGTCCACAGATCCCTGAAGGTAGCAGGCCAGGTAGATAAGGTGGTTAAGAAGGCATATGGAAAAGAAACATAGAAATTTACAGCGCAATAAGGAGGCCATTCCAGCCCATCGTGTCCGCGCCGGCCGACAAAGAGCCGCATGGCCCTCGGTCAGCAGCCCTGGAGGTTACATATAAACCTATGAACAATGAACAATGGCGGAAAGGCAAAGAGCACCCTGCCCAACCAGTCCGCCTCACACAACTGTGACACCCTTATACTGAAACATTCTACACTCCACCCCAACCAGAGCCATGTGATCTCCTGGGAGAGGCAAAAACCCAGGCCAATTGGGGAAAAATCTGGGAAAATTCCTCTCCGACTCATCCAGGCGATCAAAACTTGTCCAGGAGATCACCCTGGCCGTATTCTATTCCTTGCAGTACTTACCATTATATCTGCGCCGTCCAACAAAAGGTCATCCAGTCTAATCCCAATTACCAGCTCTCGGTCCGTAACACTTTAAGTGTCCATCCAACTATCTCTTAAAAGTGGTGAGGGTTTCTGCGTCCACCACTCTTCCAGGCAGCGAGTTCCAGATCCCCACAACCCTCTGCGTAAAGATGCCCCGCCCCCTCAAATCCCTGATAAATGGGTCCTTTTCAGGTTGGAAATCGGTGGTTAGTGGTGTGCCACAGGGATCGGTGCTGGGACCACAACTGTTTACAATATACATAGATGACCTGGAAGAGGGGACAGAGTGTAGTGTAACAAAATTTGCAGATGACACAAAGATTAGTGGGAAAGCGGGTTGTGTAGAGGACACAGAGAGGCTGCAAAGAGATTTAGATAGGTTAAGTGAATGGGCTAAGGTTTGGCAGATGGAATACAATGTCGGAAAATGTGAGGTCATCCACCTTGGAAAAAAAAACAGTAAAAGGGAATATTATTTGAATGGGGAGAAATTACAACATGCTGTGGTGCAGAGGGACCTGGGGAGAATCCCAAAAAGTTAGTTTGCAGGTGCAGCAGGTAATCAGGAAGGCAAATGGAATGTTGGCCTTCATTGCGAGAGGGATGGAGTACAAAAGCAAGGAGGTCCTGCTGCAACTGTACAGGGTATTGGTGAGGCCGCACCTGGAGTACTGCGTGCAGTTTTGGTCACCTTACTTAAGGAAGGATATACTGGCTTTGGAGCGGGTACAGAGACGATTCACGAGGATGATTCCAGAGATGAGGGGGTTACCTTATGATGATAGATTAAGTAGACTGGGTCTTTACTCGTTGGAGTTCAGAAGGATGAGGGGTGATCTTATAGAAACATTTAAAATAAATGAAAGGGATAGACAAGATAGAGGCAGAGAGGTTGTTTCCACTGGTCGGGGAGACTAGAACTAGGGGACACAGCCTCAAAATACGGGGGAGCCAATTTAAAACCGAGTTGAGAAGGAATTTCTTCTCCCAGAGGGTTGTGAATCTGTGGAATTCTTTGCCCAAGGAAGCAGTTGAGGCTAGCTCATTGAATGTATTCAAGTCACAGATAGATAGATTTTTAACCAATAAGGGAATTAAGGGTTACGGGGAGCGGGCGGGTAAGTGGAGCTGAGTCCACGGCCAGTTCAGCCATGATCTTGTTGAATGGCGGAGCAGGCTCGAGGGGCTAGATGGCCTACTCCTGTTCCTAATTCTTATGTAAACCTTCCACCAACCACCTTAAAACTATGCCCCCTCATAATAGACCTCTGCACCATTGGAAATAGACCCTTACTATCCACTATGTCAAGGCCCCTCAATATTTTGTACACCTCACTGAGGTCTCCTCTCAACCTCCTCTGTTCCAATGAGAACAAACCCAGCCTATCCAATCTGTCCTCATAACTAAGATTCTCCATACCAGGCAGCATCCCAATAAATCTCCTCTGCACCCTCTCCAGTGCAATCACATCCTTCCTATAATACGGCGACCAGAACTGCACGCAATACTCCAGCTGTGGCCTAACCAAAGTATTATACAATTTAAGCATAACCTCCCTGCTCTTATATTCTATGCCTCGGTCAATAAAGGCAAGCATTCCGTATGCCTTCTTAACCACCTTATCCACCTGGCCTGCTACTTTCAGGGATCTGTGGACAAGCACTCCAAGGTCCCTTTGTTCATCTACACTATTAAGTGGCCTACTACTTAATGTATATTCCCTTTCGTTATTAGCCCTCCCAAAGTGCATCACCTCACACTTCTCCGAATTAAATTCCATTTGCCACTGCTCTGCCCACCTGACCAGTAGATTGATATCCTCCTGCAGCCCATGACTTTCCTCTTCATTATCAACCACACAGCCAATTTTAGTGTCGTCTGCAAACTTCTTAATCATACTCCCTATATTCACTTCTAGATCATTGATATATATCACAAAAATCAAGGGACCCAGTACTGAGCCCTGCGGAACCCCACTGGAAACATCCTTCCAGTCACAGAAACATCCATCAACCATTACCCTTTGCTTCCTATCTCCAAGCCAATTTTGGATCCAACTTGACACTTTGCCCTGTATCCCATGGGCTTTAACCTTCATGACCAGTCGACCATGTGGGACCTTATCAAAAGCTTTGCTAAAGTTCATATATACTACATCGTACTCACTGCCCTCGTCGACCCTCCTGGTTACCTCCTCAAAAAATTCAATCAGGTTAGTCAAATTAATCCTTGCCTTTCCAAATGTAGATTTATCCTGTCTGATTGAGGTGTATAAAATTATGAGGGGCCTGGATAGAGTGGATAGGAAGGGCCTATTTCCCTTAGCAGAAGGGTCAACAACCAGGGGGAATAGATTTAAAGTAATTGAGGCGAGGGTTAGAGGGGATTTGAGGGGAAATTTCTTCACCCAGAGGGTGGTGGGGGTCTGGAACTCACGGCCTGAAAGGGTGGTAGAGGGAGAAACCCTCACCCATTTAAAAAGTACTTGGATGTGCACCTGAAGTGCCGTAACCTGCAGGGCTGGAAAATGGGATTAAGCTGGGTAGCTCTTGGTCGGCCAGCGCGGACACGATGGGCCAAAATGGCCTCCTTCCATGCTGTAAATTTCTATGATTCTATGACACCTCCAGATCTGTCAAGGCACCTGAAACACATCTGCATTGGACTACATTGGATTATACTGCATTATATCTGCACTGGACTACACTGGATTATACTGCATTATATCTGCACTGGACTACACTGGATTATACTGGAAGGCACACTGGAGGCAGTGTTGGACCTCGTCGTCGATGTCTGCCCTTGCTGATAGTAGGTATGGAAAGTGGTCCATGTTGTCCAGGGCCATGAAGCTGACCTAGGTTGGAGATCACTGAGGCGTAGAACGAGTTATCAAAGTCAGCAGTGACACAGCAACTGCTGTCCCTGTAAAGTCCTGACCCTGCAGTACAGACTTACACAAGGCACATGCTGAAGTCAAGGTCACTCTGGACCTGCACCTTTATTTCACAGCTCTCGAGTGCCACACTTGCCTGAGATCTGCCTTTATATACCTGTGTGGAACAGGTATGCAGTGTCTCCTGCAAGTGCACCCCTGGTGGTAAGGTATGCTTGTGGTTACAGGTCATATCTAGTTACAGTCATGTATAGCATGGTAAGATACAGTTATATACAGTAGTGTGAAATACATGACATCACCCTCCCCCAAGGTCTTATTGTCTTTATAGGTTCAGTCTCTCAGCGTGGAGCGTCTTAGTTGTGGTTCAGTTGTTTGCCTTGGTGCCTGTTTTTCTTTCGGTGAGATTGCTGGTATCTTGCCTGGGCTGTCTGATGAGACTGCCCTTTCCTCAGGTTGTTCCCTCTGTCTGTCCACCAGGAGTGGTGTGAGTTCCACATTGTAGTCTGCTTCTGGTTCTGCAGTGTTGTTGGTAAATCTACTTTTGACTTGGTCTACATGCCTCCGGCAGGTTTGGCCATTGTCCATTTGTACTACCAGTAGCCTGTTTCCTTCCTTGCCTGTTACTGTCCCTGCAAGCCATTTGGGACCCCTGCCATAGTTTAGCACAAACACTTTGTCCCCTATCTCATTCCACCTCCCCCCTCGAATTTCGGTCATGATACTCAGTTAGCTTCCGGCACTTTGCCTCAACGATTTCATGCATGTCTGGGAGGATTAATGAGAGCCTAGTCTTTAAGGTCCGTTTCATCAATACTTGCGCGGGGGGAACCCCAGTCACCGAATGCGGATGAGATCTGTATGCCAGCAGCAGTCGCGACAGGCTGCTCTGCAGTGTGGGAACTTGGATTTTTAGCATGCCCTGTTTAATGATTTGCACTGCTCGCTCCGCCTGGCCATTGGAGACCGGCTTGAAAGGTGCCGTCTTAACGTGATTTATGCCGTGGTTAATTATAAAATCTTGGAATTCTGCGCTGGTGAAGCACGGACCATTATCACTAACCAATATGTCAGGAATACCGTGCGTTGCAAATATGGTTCTAAGGCTCTCACAGTGGTGGAGGTGGTGCTCGAGTTCAAAATGGTGCACTCGATCCATTTTGAAAATGCATCAACGACTACGAGGAACATTTTGCCCATGAATGGGCCCGCATAGTCTACATGCACCCGCGATCACGGTTTGGTGGGCCAGGGCCAGGGGTTTAAGGGGCCCTCCCTGGGAGCATTACTGAGTTGGGCACAAATGGTGCACCGTCAGACGCAGAGCTCCAAGTCCACGTCAATACCAGGCCACCAGACGTGGGATCTGGTTATGGCCTTCATAAGGACGATCCCCGGGTGCTCGCGGTGGAGCTCCCGGACAAACGCCTCTCTGCCTCGCAGAGGCATAACTACTCGGCTGCCCCATATCAGGCAGTCTGCATGTAGTGATAGTTCATGCATGCGCCTATGGAAAGGTTTGATCTCCTCGCGGCAGGCATCGTGGGCCTCTGCCCAGTCACCAGTTAAAACACATCTTTTGACTAAGGATAATGGGGCCCAAGTTTCCACAGGATAAAAAACGGGCCCCCCTCCGAGCTGGGCGCCCGTTTTTCGCGCCTAAAACGGCGCCAGAAAAAAAATGCGTTATTCTCGAGCGCTTTGCAGCTCCTTGTCTGTTTGGCGCGGCGCCCAGGGGGGCGGAGCCTACGCTCGCGCCGATTTTGTAAGTGGGAGGGGGCGGGTACTATTTAAATTAGTTTTTTTCCTGCCGGCAACGCTGCGCGTGCGCGTTGGAGCGTTCGCACATGCTCAGTGTGAAAAAAACATTGGCACTCGGCCATTTTTGTAGTTCTTTGTAGCTGTTTAATTTTTGAACATTGCCATCAGCACATCAGCACTGAGGCTACCCTTCTCACTGTCTCCTTCCCCTCCCTCCCCTCCCCCCGTGGCAACAAACCGCTGTCTCCTTCCCCTCCCCTCCCTCCGCGGCAACAAGCCGCTGTCTCCTTCCCCTCCCTCCCCTCCCTCCGCGGCAACAAGCCACTGTCTCCTTCCCCTCCCTCCCCTCCCTCCGCGGCAACAAGCCACTGTCTCCTTCCCCTCCCTCCCCTCCCTCCGCGGCAACAAGCCACTGTCTCCTTCCCCTCCCCTCCCCTCCCTCCGCGGTAACAAGCCACTGTCTCCTTCCCCTCCCCTCCCTCCCCTCCGCGGTAACAAGCCGCTGTCTCCTTCCCCTCCCTCCCCTCTCTCTCTCTCTCTCTGCCCCTCCCGCTCAGCGGCACGAACGGCTGCAGCATTCTCCGTGCCTGAAGCACTTTCACACAGGTAGGAAGATGGTTTATTTAATCTTTTCTTTGCTTATAAATGTTTATTCAGATTGGATTTATTTGTATAATATTTGTAGAAGTATAAATAAGGATTTATTGTAGAATTTAATGACTTCCCTTTCCCTTCCCCCGCCCCCCCCTCGTTCTGGACGCCTAATTTGTAACCTGCGCCTGATTTTTTAATGTGTAGAACAGGTTTTTTCAGTTCTACAAAAATCTTCACTTGCTCCATTCTACTTTAGTTTGGAGTACGTTTTCACTGTGGAAACTTTCAAATCAGGCGTCAGTGGCCGGACACGCCCCCTTTTGAAGAAAAAATTCTGTTCCAAAGTAGAACTGTTCTACCTGACTAGAACTGCAGAAAAAAAAATGTGGAGAATTGCGATTTCTAAGATAGTCCGTTCTCCACCAGTTGCTCCTAAAAATCAGGCGCAAATCATGTGGAAACTTGGGCCCAACGTGGGGTCGCTGGTCGTCCAGGCTCTGATTTGGCGAGCCGTCATGGGCGAACCTGTGGATTCAAAGGCATTGATTGCCATGACCATCTCACAGTCCTGTTCGTCGGATCCTTCCGTGGTCGCCAGGGGTAGCCTGCTGAGCGCATCGGCACAGTTGTCTTATTGTGTAGTCGTAAGACACCAGCGTGAGTGCCCACCGCTGAATGCGCGCCAAGGCGTTGGCGTTTATTGCCTTGCACTCGGATAGCAGGGACGTGAGGGGTTTGTGGTCAGTTTCTAATGCAAACTTGGCCCCAAAAAGGTATTGGTGCATCTTTTTGACACCATACACGCACGCGAGCGCCTCCTTCTCCACCATACCGTACCCGCGCTCCACCCGCGAAACTGACCTGGAGGCATAAACAATGGGTTGTAATTTACCCGCATCATTGACATGCTGTAAAACGCACCCGACCCCATACGCTGATGCATCACATGTAAGAACTAGCTTTTTACCTGGGTCAAAAAAGGCTAAAACACTCTTGGAACATAGAAGGTTGCGTGCCTTATTGAAGGCATGTTCCTGGGCGTCCTCCCAAAACCAATCGCACCCCTTCCTGAGTAGCACGTGGAGAGGCTCCAGCAGCGTGCTCAAGTTCTGCATAAAGTTCCCAAAGTAATTGAGTAGCCCGAGAAAGGCGCGCAGTTCTGAGACATTCCGGGGCCTGGGTGCCAGGCGAATTGCTTCGGTTTTGGACTCTGTTGGGCGGATTCCATCAGCGGCAATCCTTCTGCCCAAAAATTCAACCTCGGGCGAGAGAAACAGGCACTTGGATTTCTTAACTCTTAGGCCTACCCGATCCAATCGACTTAGTACTTCCTCCAAATTACGGAGATGGGAGTGTCCCTGCCCGTGATGAGTATGTCGTCTTGAAACACAACCATCCCCGGGATGGACTTGAGCAGACTCTCCATGTTGCGCTGGAATATAGCAGCTGCCGACCTGATACCGAATGGGCATCGATTGTACACTAAAAGGCCTCGATGTGTGTTGATGGTGGTGAGTAGCTTAGACTCTTCGGTCAGTTCTTGCGTCATATACACAGATGTGAGACCTAGTTTCGAGAAATATTTTCCTCCAGCCAATGTGGCAAATAGGTCCTCCGCTCTGGGCAGCGGGTACTGGTCCTGTAGGGAGACCCTGTTTATGGTAGACTTGGAATCCCCACAGATTCGTACGGATCCATCAGGCTTCATGACGGGGACGATGGGACTTGCCCAGTCACTAAATTCCACGGGTGAGATAATGCCTTCCCGCAGAAGCCGGTCCAGTTCATGTTCAATCTTTTCCCTCATCACATAAGGCACGGCTCTAGCCTTGTGATGGACCGGTCTGGCATCCTGTGTGATGTAGATTTTAACTTGAGCCCCTTTGTAGGTGCCCACACCTGGCTGAAAGAGATGTTCAAAACGACTTAGAACTGTTGAGCAGGAGGTCCGTTCCTCTGACGACATGGCGTGAACATCATCCCATTTCCAATTTAGTTTTGCCAGCCAGCTTCACCCCAGCAGTGCTGGGAGATCTCCGGGGACAATCCACAGGGGAAGTCGGTTCACTGTCCCTTTGTGTGTGACTGAGAGCATGGCGCTGCCAAGGACTGGGACGATTTCTTTGGTATAGGTCCTTAGTTTGGTGTCAATCCTTGTGAGTTTTGGTCTGTTGCTTTTGTGCGGCCACAGCTGTTTAAATTGTTGGACGCTCAAGAGAGATTGACTGGCCCCCGTGTCCAGTTCCATGTTGACGGGTATCCCGTTGAGTAGGACCCTCATCATTATTGGAGGCGTCTTGGTGTAAGAACAGTGGCCATTGATCGTGTTGACCCACTGTACCCCAGCGTCCCAGGCACTGTCCCCACCCTCTTCTGGTCCACTTTCCGACCCTTCCGATTCGCATACCAACCGAGCTGCTGTTTTTCTGCACATGCGGGCCACATGCCCTGTATAGTTGCAGTTTCTGCAAACAGCATGCTGAAATCGACACCCCCTTGTTGAGTGCCTTCCCCCACATCTCCAGCACAGACCGCTTCCATTGTTTCCAAAGGATGAGCTGCGTCTGGCCGATCTCTCTTGAGCTTCTCTCAGTCTGTAGTTGATTGCTCGCATTATGGGTTGATGAGGTGTGAACGGCCGTTCCTGTGGCCCTTGATGGCTTCTGGCACCTCTGCCTGCTGTTGAGGGCCTGCTCTCCTGCCTTTGTCTGTGTGTGGGGGTAGCGGCTCGTTTCATGCTGTGAACCCCTTGTTCCGATGTTTCATTAGTTGTCGTACCTGCAGTATAGATCAACCTCGTTTCTTCTTCTCCTGCCAAGAATGTCTGTGCAACCAGTGCTGCTGCCTCTAGGGTCAAGTTCTTGGTCTCTATAAGCTTTCGGAATATGCCTGCATGGCCTATTCTCTCAATAAAAAAGTCTCTCAGTACTTCTCTCCTTAGTTCATCAGAGGACTCACATAAACTCACATAAAGGTTCTGTGCTAGGGCCCCAGCTGTTTACACTGTACATTAATGATTTAGATGAGGGGATTAAATGTAGTATCTCCAAATTTGCGGATGACACTAAGTTGGGTGGCAGTGTGAGCTGCGAGGAGGATGCTATGAGGCTGCAGAGTGACTTGGATAGGTTAGGTGAGTGGGCAAATGCATGGCAGATGAAGTATAATGTGGATAAATGTGAGGTTATCCACTTTGGTGGTAAAAACAGAGAGACAGACTATTATCTGAATGGTGACAGATTAGGAAAAGGGGAGGTGCAACGAGACCTGGGTGTCATGGTACATCAGTCATTGAAGGTTGGCATGCAGGTACAGCAGGCGGTTAAGAAAGCAAATGGCATGTTGGCCTTCATAGCGAGGGGATTTGAGTACAGGGGCAGGGAGGTGTTGCTACAGTTGTACAGGGCCTTGGTGAGGCCACATCTGGAGTATTGTGTACAGTTTTGGTCTCCTAACTTGAGGAAGGACATTCTTGCTATTGAGGGAGTGCAGCGAAGGTTCACCAGACTGATTCCCGGGATGGCGGGACTGACATATCAAGAAAGACTGGATCAACTGGGCTTGTATTCCCTGGAGTTCAGAAGAATGAGAGGGGATCTCATAGAAACGTTTAAAATTCTAACAGGTTTAGACAGGTTAGATGCAGGAAGAATGTTCCCAATGTTGGGGAAGTCCAGAAACAGGGGTCACAGTCTAAGGATAAGGGGTAAGCCATTTAGGACTGAGATGAGGAGAAACTTCTTCACCCAGAGAGTGGTGAACCTGTGGAATTCTCTACCACAGAAAGTTGTTGAGGCTAATTCACTCAATATATTCAAAAAGGAGTTAGATGTAGTCCTTACTACTAGGGGGATCAAGGGGTATGATGAGAAAGCAGGAATGGGGTACTGAAGTTGCATGGTCAGCCATGAACTCATTGAATGGCGGTGCAGGCTCGAAGGGCCGAATGGCCTACTCCTGCACCTATTTTCAATGTTTCTATGTTTCTAAACTAGCCAGCCTCCGAAGTTCCGCCACAAAGTCGGGTATGCTCTGGCCCACACAGCGTCTGTAGTTGTAGAACCTGTGTCTGGCCATGTGTTAGCTGCTCGCTGGCTTCAGGTGGTCTCTTACCAGTGTGCTCAACTCCTCAAATGACTTGCTTGCTGGTTTCTCAGGTGCTAGCAGGTCCTTCATTAAGGCGTATGTTTTCAAGCCCAACCAGTCTTTGGTTACAAAGCTTTGCTGGAGCCTTTCTATAAAGTCCTCCCAATTATTTCCAGCATTGTATTTCTCAAGTCTTCCTCGACTCTGAGGGACTGCCTGTGATGATGATCTTTCTGCACCACAACAGAATCTCATTCCAAGGCAATAACCTTCCCTTCAGATAGCTTCTGGATTTCACTTGCCTGCTACTCACATCTCCGAACTTGGACAACAGTCCGTTGATGCTCCATGCTGACTCCCATCATCATCATCATCATAGGCAGTCCCTCAGAATCGTGGTAGACTTGCTTCCACTCATGAAGTGAGTTATTTGGTGACAGAACAGTCCAATACGAGAATCACAGTCCCTAACACAGGTGGGACAGACAGTGGTTGAGGGAAGGGGAGGGTGGGACAGGTTTCCGCTGCCTGCACTTGGTTTCTGCATGCTCTCGGCGATGAGACTCGAGGTGCTCAGCACCCTCTTGGATGCACTTCCTCTACTTTGGGCGGTCTTTGGCCAGGGACTCCCAGGTGTCGGTGGGGATGTTGCACTTTATCAGGGAGGCTTTGAGGGTGTCCTTGTAATGTTTCCGCTGCCCACCTTTGGCTCATTTGCCTACCTACGTCAACGTTATCCCTCCACGATACCTCTGACTTTAACTCTGCTCTCCGTACTATTGTCTCCAACCTCCAACAGCGCTGACCCTGTAGATGCAGGCAGTGGGGCAGCCATCACTGACCCTCCCCTCCTCTCCCTCCAGAATGTCCGTTCACTCGCGAACAATGCCCTTTCGATCCATGAGCTCATCGTGGATGATGGCATCAACATCACAGCCCTGACAGAAACCTGGTCGAGGGACCATGACACCTTACCTTTAAACGAAGCCTCCCTGCCACTTGCCCCGCCCAGATCGCCATGGTGGCAGTGTGCCTCTCATCACCAAATCACACCATGGTCTGTCCCCCTCCAGCACTGTCTCCTCCTTTGAACATCTAACCCTACTCCATCCTCTCACCTCTCATTTAGAATTCTCATTCTCTATCGCCCACCCAAGTACCATAAAACTGTATCACCGAGATATCCTCACTGCTTTCCTCCCTCTGCCTCTGCACCGAATGTCTTCACATCCTCAGTGATTTCAAACCCTATCTCAATTCATCATACTCTCTCCCCTCAGAGTTCACTAGCCTTATATCCTCATATACCTTTTAAGTACCTCCTCTTTATCTGTTTTTATCCGATCAAATATCTGGAGTTGATGAAGTGCATTAAATGAACACACAGGGTTCAAGGACACACAGCTCGGAATAACATGCTCCAATTTTATCTTACATGAAGAGGAATAAATCAGAAACATGCTGTAATAAATGAGACTGCAATTTATTTACAAGAAGAGTACACAGATACCTGAGAATACCTTCCTCATCTTCAATGTGTTTTGTCCATCAATCAGCAGTTGAGAGGGATGGATATTCCCCTGGGCAAATGTACCGTGAGAAAGAGAGAGAGACTATGTACCACGGGATAGAGAGAGGAGAGTGTGATATATTCGCAGAGCTCAGCACACACAGCTCCTAACATGGCAGGCAGCTCTGACGGAAGCCTCCGGAATCTGCCTGGTTCTGTTTATTATTAACTCTGCACATGCAGTACACAATACGTCCACATCCACAGTGTGGAGCTACAAACATTACAAGCTTACAGACATTACACTTCTCCCTCCTTAATGAAGAAGTTATTATAACAAACATCATACATAACTTTCATGTTTATACATGACACAGGATATAAACTTAATTTTTTTTCCATATTTACAAATTTAACTTTACCACTTGTTTTCTGTTTCAAAGAGGACACCTTCGCTCTCGAATAGAACCTTCCAAACATGGTGTTGAATCTAAACTCATTCGAGGCTCATCCTGAAGAATGTTTTCCTCCACGGAATTTCCTTGATTTTCATTTGAATTCACTCCAACTTCAGGCTCTTTGTTTTCCTGACTCGGACTCAGACTTTCATTCTGATTCTCTCCTGGATTTGTTTCCAGTACATTGGATTTAGGATTTGCTACTGGTATATCAAAACTATCTGATGAATCAGAAATAATTGAATCATTCCCACCTTCAACTCCTTCCATGTCTGGAGGTAAAATATGATCAATATGAACAAACCTAACCTGTCCATTATCAAACATCTTGACCAAATATGTGCGAGGACCACATATCTTCACCATTCTTCCTGGTAACCACCTTAACCATTTATGGTGATGGTTCTTCACTCTCACCTTCTGGTTTAATTTCACACTTCTCTCTTTTACTCTACCTCGATCCTGATTCTCTTTCTGTCTTAATTGTGTCTCTTCTATGGACTGTGCCAAATTTGGTTTTAACAATGAGAATCTGGTTCATGGCTGTCATTTGAGAAACAACTCTGTTGGTGTTCTACCAACAGTTGTATGAGGAATATTTTGATATGTAATCAAAAAATTAGCCAATTTTTGATCCAATGACAACTGCCGTTTCCTTGGATTTGGATCTAACATTTATTTTATGAGGGCACGTTTTACAATTTGTACAGTGCGCTCTGCTGCACCATTCGAAGCAGGATGGTATGGTGGAACCTTGGTATGTTTCACACCATTTTTGCTTGTGAATTGTGCAAATTCTTCTGAACAAAATTGTGGTCCATTATCCGAAACAATTTCTTCAGGGAGGCCAAATGAAGAAAATAATTTTCGTAAAATGTCCAATGTTTTACTTGTTATTTTCCACATTGGAAACACCTCAACCCACTTCGAATGGCTATCAATCACAATGAACAATTGTTGTCCTTCTAACTCAGCAAAATCAATATTTAGCCTTTGACACACCCTGGGAGGCCATTTCCATGGCTGTAATGGTACTGGTGGTGGTTGCTTGCTTACCGATTGACATGTCGTACATTGACTCACGATGTACTCTATATCTTTATCAAGACCTGGCCACCATAAATAACTGCGTGCAAAACTCTTGGTCAAGCACATTCCCAGGTGCTGGTCATGGAGGTCTCCTAATAATTTGGACCTGATTTAATTTGGTATAACCACTCATGCACCCCACATGATACAATCTTTATTGACTGATAATTAATTCCTACGAATGAAGAATGGATGTGTATCTTTGTCTGTTACCTGGTTTGGCCATCCATTTGCAATATACTCATACACCTTTGACATCACTGGGTCATGTTTGGTTGCTCTACCAATCTCTTCAGCTGTGACTGGCAGTTCATCAATGTATGAAAAATAAAACAGTTCTTCCCTATCAGATGTAACTTGTGATGGGGAAGGCAATCTAGATATTGCATCAGCATTACTGTGATCAGCTGATCGTCTGTATTCAATATAATATGTATATGCTGACAAAATCAAAGCCCATCTCGGCATTCGGGCTGCAGCTAATGTTGGAACTGGGGACTTTGGATGGAGGATTGCTGTTAGGGGCTTATGGTCCGTAACGATGGTAAATTTATGACCATACAAGTATTGTGAAACTTCTTGACCCCAAAAATTAATGCCAACCGTTCCCTTTCAATTTGCGCATAATTACACTCACTGGCACTGAGAGTGCGTGAAGCAAAAGCAATTGGTCTCTCCTCCCCACTACATGATACATGAGAGATTACTGCCCCAACTTCATATGGAGAGGCATCACATGCTAGCTTAATCTCCTTAGATATGTCATAGTGAACTAACATGGTGCTCTCTACCAATTTGTTTTTACATTCCTTGAATGCTGCATCGCATTCTTTTGACCACTTCTTTTGACCTGTTTTTTTAGAAGTTCATTCAGTGGATGTAATACTGTAGCTAAATTTGGTAGGAACTTCCCATAATCGTTCAAAAAACCCAAGAATAAACGAAGTTCAGTGACATTCCTGGGAGTGGGTGCATTTCTGATTGCATCCAATTTTTCCATGGTTGGATGTAAATCATCTTTGTCTACTCTGTACCCTAAGTACTCCACTGAGTTTTTAAATAACTCACACTTACGAGCAGACACTCGTACTCTGTGCTTCTCTAGTCGTTTGAGGACTTGATTCAATATGTTATTATGAATTTGCCTATTTGGTGCTGAAATTAGTATGTCATCCAAATAACATACTACCCCTTCAATACCTTGCAAAATCTGGTTCATCACCCCTTGGAATATGGCAGGGGCGGAAGACACTCCAAACGGTAGCCTATTAAATTGATATAGGCCTAGATGAGTATTTATAGTCAAACATGACTTGGACTCCTCATCTAGTTCAAGCTGTAAGTAGGCATTCATAAGATCCAGTTTTGAGAAGATCTGACCACCTGTCAGTGTTGTGAACAAATCTTCTATATTCGGCAATGTATTGGGACATTACCCTCTAGAACCTGGTTTATGGTTACTTTATAATCACCACACAATCTTACCTTACCATCGGACTTAGGTACAACAACAATGGGTGTAGCCCAATTACATCGATCTATCTTACAAATAATGTTCTCAGTCTCTAGTCTTTTGAGTTCTTGCTCAACTTTCTCCTTGAGTGCATATGGTACAGAACGTGGCTTGTAGTAAACCAATCTAGCATCCTTCTGTACCCTGACACTCACCTTGAAGCCTTGGATCGGACTGTCCGATTCACAGAACACCTTCGGATACTGCTTGATAACCTCATCCATTGATGAAAATCTCGCTTCCACACAGAAAATCTTACTCCAGTTTCAGTGAGCTCAACCAATTTCTTCCTAGTAAGGCAAACTTGTCTCCTTTCACTACTATTAGAGGCAAGTTCTGAAATTGATCTTTATATTTCACCGGTGCGGTGATACAACCTACCACAGGAATTTTCTCTCCCGAGTAGCCTCACAGCTCTATCTTGGATTTCTCCAGTTGGAAATCATGTAATTTGTCGAGGTACAGTGACTCCGGTACTACACTCATAGATGCACCCATGTCAATTTCCATTGGTATCTTGAATCCCGCAACATCTATGTGGATTTTGATGCTTTCTGAATCGCTGTCCGTTAACCTCGTGCTCCTGATGACGTGTAACTCTAACATCTCCTCGTCCTGTTGTTGTTCTTCCATACTATGTCATCTCTTGGGATTTCTACTCATAGCTTTGAACACTGGACTCATAGCTTTAAAAGCTGGTTTACCCTTCAGTCGGCATGCCTTCGCAAGATGCCCAGTCTTCCTGCAGAAGAAACACTCTGCCTTCACGTATGGACAACTTTGAGCAATGTGTTGTCCCAGGCACCTATAGCATGACTTCGACGCTCTGTTAGAATTTCCAGTTTCTGAGACTTTGGGCCCCCACCATCTTTTACCTTGAACCTGCAGGTGATTTACCTCGGGTGACTGATGACCGTAATCATTATTTAATTCTCGGGAATATTGTTCGGCCATGCCCATCGACCTCGCTGTCTGACAAGCAATCTCAAAAGTCAAGTCATCTGTCGTCAATAACTTCCTTCTAACCGCATCATTCTTCACCCCACAAACAAAATGATCCTGTAATGCTCGGTTTTGAAAGTTTCCAAAATTACAATGCTCGATAGCTTATTTAATGCTACGATGTAATCACTGATACTTTCATCAGCCTTTTGATTCCGAATCCCGAACGATAGCTTTCAGCAATTTCTAACGGTTTGGGGTTATAGTGCTGCTCCAGCTTTGTCAAAATCTCTTTAAGTGTTGTGTCTTTTGGCTCGTCAGGCAAAAGCAGATTTATCAGAGTCTCATACACTGTCAGACTTGCCTCCGATAAGAAGATCGCTCTCTTACGTTCCAACACAGCCCGGTTCTGGACTGCATTGTCTGGAACTTCGATTATGTTATTTGCAGTGAAATACATTTCTAGCCGATCCACATACACTTTAAAACATTCCCGGTCGTGTCTATATTCCCCCAAATGACCGATTACACCTGCCATTTTAATCTCTAACTGTTCACACCGTGTGCTGTATTTTACCTTGGATTTTGTAGCTTTTTTCAAAAGACAGAAACTTGCAAAGTATTGTGTTCCTAACACAGATGAGGCTGCACACAGGGAGGTTAAAGTAACAGTGACCTCAGTCTTTATTAAGACACTCCAGAGTGAGAAACAGGCCTTAGGGGCTGGCTTATATACAGTGGCCCAAGGGCTGCTGGGACCCCTTGGGACTTCAGGGGACGAGCTCCCTGGTGGCGGAACATGGGAGTGCATGCTTTACAGATACACAACATCACTCCCCCCTCCAACGTCAAAGTGAAAACTATTTACAAAGTGAGGCAGTCGGGAGCCTTTCTTTCCCTGGTGGACAGCCTCAGTACAAATGTCTGTTCTGGTGTGTTGGCTGTGCCCTCGCTGGGCTGGCGTGTTGTTGGCCCGGCAGGGCTGCTGGGTGAGCCTGGCCTTGCTGGGCTGTTGGGCGTGATGGGTTCGATTTCCTGGTCCAGGGTGGTGTTGTTGATCCTTTGGGTGTGTGTTGTGGGCTCGAAAAAGGTGGTGTCTGCTGTGGGTTGTTCAGGGCAGTCTGTGAACCGCAGCCTCGTTTGGTCCAGGTGTTTTCTGCAAATTTGTCCATTGTCTAGTTTGACTACAAACACCCTACTCCCTTCTTTAGCTATCACCGTGCCCGCGATCCACTTGGGACCATGTCCATAGTTTAGCACATACACAGGGTCATTCAGATCAATTTCCCGTGACACAGTGGCACGACCATCGTTTACATTTTGTTGCTGCCGCCTGCTCTCTACCTGATCATGCAGGTTGGGGTGAACCAGCGAGAGTCTGGTTTTAAGTGTCCTTTTCATGAGTAGCTCAGCCGGGAGCACCCCTGTGAGTGAGTGGGATCTCGTGCGGTAGCTGAGCAGTACTCGGGACAGGCGGGTTTGGAGTGAGCCTTCCGTGACTCGTTTAAGGCTCTGTTTGATGGTTTGTACTGCCCGCTCTGCCTGCCCATTGGAGGCTGGTTTAAACGGGGCTGAGGTGACATGTTTGATCCCATTGCGGGTCATGAATTCTCTAAATTCGGCACTGGTGAAACATGGCCCGTTGTCACTGACCAGTATGTCAGGCAGGCCGTGGGTGGCAAACATGGCCCTCAGGCTTTCAATGGTGGCGGTGGCGGTGCTTCCCGACATTATTTCACATTCAATCCATTTTGAAAAAGCATCCACCATCACCAGGAACATTTTACCGAGAAACGGGCCCGCATAGTCAACATGGATCCTCGACCATGGTCTGGAGGGCCAGGACCACAAACTTAGTGGTGCCTCTCTGGGCGCATTACTCAACTGAGCACACACGCTGCATTGCCGTACACAGGACTCTAAGTCAGAGTCGATACCGGGCCACCACACGTGGGATCTGGCTATCGCTTTCATCATTACTATACCCGGGTGTGTGCTGTGGAGATCCGAGATGAATGTCTCCCTGCCCTTTTTTGGTAGCACTACGCGGTTACCCCACAACAGGCAGTCTGCCTGAATGGACAGCTCGTCCTTTCGCCGCTAGAACGGCTTGATTGGCTCTTGCATTTCAACGGGGATGCTGGCCCAGCTCCCATGCAATACACAGTTTTTTTACTAGGAACAGCAGAGGATCTTGGCTGGTCCAAGTCCTAATCTGGCAGGCCGTGACAGGTGATTTATCATTTTCAAACGCTTCCATGACCATCAACAAGTTTGCAGGCTGCGCCATTTCCACCCCCGTGGTGGGTAATGGTAGCCGACTGAGAGCATCCGCACAGTTCTCGGTGCCTGGCATGTGGCGGGTGGTATAGTTATACACTGATAGCGCGAGTGCCCACCTTTGTATGTGGGCTGAGGCATTAGTATTTATCCCCTTGCTTTCAGCGAACAGGGATATGAGGGGCTTGTGATTGGTTTCCAGCACAAATTTGAGGCCAAACAGGTACTGATGCATTTTCTTTACCCCGAACACACACGCTAATGCCTCTTTCTCAATCATGCTGAAGGCCCTCTCGGCCTTAGACAAGGTCCTGGAAGCATAGGCGACAGGTTGCAACTTCCCCGCAACGTTAGCTTGTTGTAATACACACCCGACTCCGTACGACGACGCGTCACATGCTAGCACAAGTCTTTTACACGGGTTATACAATACAAGCAACTTGTTGGAGCATAAAATGTTTCTGGCTTTCTCAAAAGCAATTACTTGTTTTTTGTCCCCATATCCAGTTCTCACCTTTGCGCAATAACACATGTAGGGGTCTAAGAGGGTGCTTAACCCCGGTAGGAAGTTACCAAAATATTTGAGGAGTCACAGGAACGACCGCAGCTCCGTGACGTTCTGTGGCCTGGGCGTGTTCCTGATAGCCTCTGTCTAGGTGTCTGTGGGCCAAATCCCATCCGCCCCGATCTTTCTCCCCAAAAACTCCACTCCGGTTGCCATGAAGACGCATTTCGACCTCCTCAGCCACAGCCCTACGCGATCCAGTCGCTGGAGGACCTCCTCCAGGTTTTGTAGGTGCTCGCCGGTGTCCCGACCCGTGACCAATATGTCGTCCTGAAAGACCACCGTGCGTGATACCGACTTGAGTAGGCTCTCCATGTTTCTCTGGAAGATCGCTGCAGCCGACCGAATTTCAAACGTGCTCCTGTTGTAGATGAACAGTCCCTTGTGTGTGTTGATGCAGGTGAGGCCCTTCGAAGACTCCTCCAGCTCCTGCGTCATGTAGGCCGAAGTCAGGTCGAGCTTGGTGAACGTCTTGCCTCCTGCCAGCGTCGCAAATAGGTCGTCTGCCTTTGGTAGCGGGTATTGGTCCTGTAGCGAGAAACAATTAATAGTTACTTTAATCGCCACAAATCCTGACTGTGCCATCACTTTTGAGTACTGGAACAATTGGGCTAGCCCACTCGCTGAATTCCACTGGGGAGATGATGCCCTCACATTGCAGCCTGTCCAGCTCGATTTCCACTCTCTCCCTCATCATGTGAGGTACTGCTTGCGCCTTGTGGTGAATGGATCATGCCTCTCGGACCAAGTGGATCCACACCTTCGCCCTGGAAAAGTTTCCAATGCCTGGCTCAAAAAGGGAAGGAAATTTGTTAAGAACCTGGGTACATGAGGCCTCATCGACATGTGATAGCGCTCGGATGTCATCCCAGTTCCAACGGATTTTGCCCAGCCCGCTCCTTCCAAGCAGTGTGGGACCATCGCCCGGGACAATCCAGAGTGGCAGTTCGTGCACCGTGCCCTCGTAGGTGACCTTGACCATGGCGCTGCCCAGGACAGTGATAAGCTCTTTGGTGTACGTTCTCAGTTTCGTCTGGATGGGGCTCAGGGCTGGTCTGAATGCTGTTAAGTCCTATTTCGGGTGGTCAGCTGCATTCGACAACAATCGAGTCAGATACCTTCAATCTTTACGTCTTTATTGAAGCAGTTTCGGACCTGTTACCAAACTGCCAGCACAGAGTCTACAGATTCCGGGGCAGGCAGACAAAAGGTCTGCCTATCCTCACAGACGCATCCCTTTTATTCTTACAAACCGAAGGAGGTATGGCCTGTTTCATCAATCACAGTGTGTTACTAGGGCTTCATGAAGTGACAGCCTGTTTATCTTTAGAACACTTTATGCTTTTACGAGCGGAATAGCCCAGCTTAATCACACGAAGCAAATGTGCACCTTATCAAGTCATGGCTATAAACCCTTGTTTATCAGTGATGGTCACACAAGCTACTTTGTCCACTACTTTCTCACGGGAAACCAAGTCTGTCTTTTCTTATTTTCTTATTGATTCCTCGAACCATTTTATTAACCCTTTCATGATTATTCCACCTACATTCACATTCCCTCCTTTTATCATTTCATGATAACTTCTCATTCATAAATGTTTACTCTCAATTTTGTGCACGGCCCGGTACTCTCTGCCTCAACGTGCTGGCCAGTCATGCGGTTTCAGGAGTCCCGGTCGCTTAGATCAAATTATGCCCCATGTTATTGCTAAGATCAATTTTGTCCCGACCAGTATGTGTGAAATTATACGAATCCAAGGATGGATGTTCACATTTATTCCCCAATCCCAGACCTTTCTCCACCAACTCTGACTTTGTAAGTCTACATCGATATCTTCTTCCAGTACTTTGATTTTAGTTTGCAGTTGGTGGTAGAGCTTTACGGATTGACCCACTCTGAGCCTTAACTCTCGTAATACTTCGGTTAGATGTGGGATGGGTGATATGCGCTTGCCCGATCGTGACAGGTCGTAGTGGCGTAAAGCAAAAGTTTGGCTGTGGTATAGGGCACTGCAGGTCATTTGGGTCCCTTGTCTTACTTCTACACAAGTATCCACACACTGGCAAGAGGTGATACCCGTATTTGAGTCGTGAAGACAGGAATAATTGTACTGCTTTGTGAGACAGGACTGTTTAACGGGCACATCCACTTTTGCACACCCGACTCCTGTACCATTCCAACACTGTGGGTACCCATCCTTCCCAGACCCTGTGGTGTTTAGGCAGGTGGCTGGGGTGCCTCAGCCATCGGAATATGTGAAGGTAATGCTTTCGGCGGGCGGGGTATCACTGTATCCTTGTATGTAAAGAGTGGGATCCATAACCGGGGTTGGGGTAAACAATTCGGTGACCAACATAACAGTGTAGCATGCAACCGACTCTGGCGCGAATAAGATCTTGAGTCCTCAGTAATATATTATGATCATTCCCCAGTTGCCCTTGCACATTCCTTTTCCTCCTTTGCCCTGTTACTGATTCCAGGGATTGGTCCTTTGAATCAACTAAGTCATCTTCAGGTTGATCAGGGCAAACAAAGTCCATCTCACATTCCCTGAACCGGCATGGCAAATTGCATCGGTCTTTGCCCTGTGGAGTCACCTGTCGATCAACCTGTGAGAGTATACCCGTACGGGATTTTATTTTAGTCATGGTCCATGATTCGAGATCGTCTGGTGTCCTGGTTCCACATTGTACGATATCTCCCGTACAGAGGCGGAGAATTTGCTCTCGTGAGCCATCGGTTGGGCAGCTGAGCAGTCGTCCCCCTGTTTTTGTTACTGTTATCAGCAGGATCACGACTCCTAGCAGCAGGGTTCCGTGCATTCTTTCAATCCTGAAAGACAAAGGGGCTTGCAAACCGTCATGTTACTATCGTGGCTACCAAGGCCTTATGTTATGCCTAAATACCTAAAAGCAGGACAAGCAATCATATGATAATTAGATTAATTAAAATTATGGCTTAAAATTACGGCTAAAACGGTTACGGAACGACGGGAACGAACGTATTATTAGTCCACGTCTATCTCCACTCCCCCCTTTTGATTCCCGCCGGTAATCGACTTGCAATGATGCATGTGCACCCACGCGTCTCTACCTTCCACCTTTACAGCGGTGGGGGTGGTGAGTAAGACCTGAAATGGACCATCCCATCGGGGCTGGAGATGTCGCGTCCAATTTTTGATGAGGACGAAAGATCCGGGCTCGATAGGGGATGATCCGTGAGAAGAGGGATGGTCATCATAAGCGGCGCGAACCTGTGAATGAGAGGCTCGCAATGCCTTAGTTAGGGCTAACACATAGGTAGTCATCTCCTCAGTCATGTGATGAAAGTAAACGGCAACTGGAGAATGGTGGTCCCAAGGGGTGCGAAGAGGTCTGCCGTACACGACCTCGGCCGGGGTGAAACGCGTCGTCCCTGCGGGGGTGGAGCGAATCTGAAAAAGAGCTACAGGTAACAATTTTAACCAAGTCGACCCTGTTTGAGAGGTCAGTTTAGCTAACTTGGTTTTAAGAGTCTGGTTGGTTCGCTCGACCAGACCCGCCGCCTGGGGGCGATAGGCACAATGGAGTTGTTGATGTATCCCTAACTGTTGGCACAATTCCTTGTTTACAGCTGCAATAAAATGGGGTCCGTTATCTGAACTAAGATGACCGGGAACCCCGAAGCGAGGGATAATTTCCTTCAGCAATATCTTAACAACAGTACAGGCTCTATTATCCGTAGTAGGATAAGCTTCAATCCATTTATTAAAACATCAACAATAACCAACACATATTTATAACACTGACAGCGTGGCAATTCTATATAGTCCATCTGCAAAGTCTCGAAGGGTCCGGCTGGCAAGGGTGTTTTACCTAATAAACATGGTGCCCCCCCTTCCAGGATTATGGCGTTGGCAGGTAAGACAACGAGAAATAATATTCTGTGCAAACATTTGGAGGCTAGGATGCCACCATGTCTGGAGGAGCAGGTCACTAGTGGCTTTTGCTCCACAATGCGTGGCGTAATGAACACATTCAATTACCCAAAGGGCCAATTCATCGGACATACAAGTTTGACCAGCGGGTGTGATCCACAACCTGGAGGCAGTATCATATTTACAATCAAGGTCGTTCCAAAGTTGTTTTTGTACAGCAGGAGCATCCTCCTGTAGGCGAAGTACTTCTTTGATGGTTGGCATTGGCTTTTCAGGGGCCGACAAGCTCGGTTTAGAGCTGGACGTCTGCCTCATCATTCGGGGCACAACAATCTGCTGACTCCTTGCAGCACACTTAGCCGCCTCGTCAGCACGGCGGTTTCCGATGTCGATTGGAGAGGAACCGGCAGTATGAGCGGAACATTTAATAACCGATTTATCGAGGGAGCAGAAGAGCAAGTAATAGGTCAGACACAAGCACTTGGTTCGAGATTGGCGTACCGGTTGAAGTTAGGAATCCTCGGTTTTTCCAGAGTTGGCCGAAGTCGTGGACAACCCCAAAGGCGTAACGGGAGTCAGTGTAGATATTGACTCGGAGATCCTCTCCTAAAATACATGCACGGGTGAGGGCAAAAAGTTTTGTTTGCTGAGCGGAAAGGGGGACCTGGAAGGCTCCAGACTCGAGAGTCGTTCCTTCTTTGTTGATGGAGGAACTGCCATCAGTGAACATAACGAGATCAGGGTTCAACAGAGGGGTATCTGAAAGGTCGGAGCGAGGGCTCGTGTCCTCGAGGACTGAGTGCAGACAGTCATGATCCGGCTTCTCAATAACAAGAGGTGGACTTTCAATGAAAGTTGCCGGGTTTAGCGTGGTACATTGTCTGAAGGTGAGGTGTGGATTATTAAGGAGGTAGATCTCGTATCTGTTCTGTCGGGCTGAGGTCAAGTGCTGAGTTTGAAGTTGACCGAGCAAGGCTACAACAGCGTGGGAGCTATAGACCACAATCTCTTGCTGCAGAGTCATATTATCAGCAAATTGCAAGCTATCATAAATGGCAGCCAGAATCTGTGCACAGTGGGGATATCCAAGGGTGACAGGGTCTAATTTTGAGGAAAAATATGCAACTACCTCCATGCTTCTGAGTCAGAACCGAAGTAGCGCATTCTTGGAGAACAGTACAATATAACTGGAACGGGCGATCGTAGAGGGGTCTTCCCAAGGCTGGCGCTTGTGTAAGGCAAAGCCTTAACTGTTGGAAGGCATCTGTTGCCTCTGGTGATAGCGTGAAATCTCCTTCGCTGCTTCTAAGGCTTCGTGAGTTTGATGTGTTAAGGCTACCTTAAATCTAGTCCATTCAGGACCAGTAAGTACCTGTTGTACCAGAGACCAAAGATCCCTTGAGTCTGCTTAATAGACTCTGATGGTTCGAGACAAAAATTCAATGAACCGTTGAGGACAGGTATTTTTATTCGGGGCGCTGGTTAATATGGACATAAGTTCATGAGGTTTCCAAGGTAACCACACTTGTATCTTAGCAGGGGGCTGCACATCCGGGCCTCCATCCTCAATAGGCGCTGCTGGTGCCAACGTGTGAGGGTTAGGGATAGTTCTGACGGGCAGCTGTTTCGGCGCGCATTTCTTCAGGGGTCTTGGTGTCTCCCCGTCATTGTCCCCTTCAACATCGTCAACCCATCTCGACTCTGAATCTGTCCCAGTATCTGACCCTGACACTATCACATCATCCTCATCCGTAGGGGTTGATTTCCCCTTTACCTATGTCGTTGATTTCTTTCAAGCTGTTGTAATCTCCCTATTTCTTGTTCAAGTTGACGCCGTCTTTGAACCTGACTTCTAGTCCTCTCTGCAACGGATTGACAGAAAACCTCATCAGCAGACTTACTTCCCCGACACTGTCGTTCTATATTAGACACATTGTGTAAACTGGGATAAATGAGTGTTGCAGCAGCTGTGGTGCCCAGTGTTGGGACATTAGGACCGGGGTAAGGGGGTGGTAGAACTCTGTTCGTCTGTAAATTTGGCACCGGCACATTTACTGCCACAGCCGCGTCAGCCAAGGCATTAACATCGGGTTGTGCCGTCGGACAAGGCGGGGGAGCCCCTGGAGTAATATTCCAATTTTCCCATTCATTGTCCTCATCAGCCCCTTGCATACCAAGACCAGCCATTGAACTACGTAGTTAGTTAAAGATTCCTTGTTTGTTCTATTTCTCTTTTCCTGTGCACATTCCTTTCTTTAAATTTCCAATGACTTAGGGATTCCCGCATCGGTTAATTTAATTCCTGCCTTGAGAGCATTCTCCTGCCAACTCGCCAGAATATTCTTATCTTTTTCATCCTGACAATGTTGGCGCCAGATTTCAATCAATTTCTGACTCTTTTTCCCGATTCCCCTTTTCCAAATTAATTCTTGGGCACGTTTAATTCTTTTTAAATCACTTGAACCCCCTAATGGCCATATGTCTGAACCTAATTTCTGATTCAAACCTCCCGACATTTGTCTGAGTTGCTCGTTTTTATCTGGGTGTTTATCACACAACCTCTGCAAAACGCTACTTGAGCCTGTCGTTGTATCAAGTATATTACCCATGATATAACTTATCTTAACCTAGGTATTCAATGTTTTGACGGACTCATTAAGTGAGACAATTTCAAATCAGTTATCTTTTAACCCACCACCGTGGTGTGCAGCCACAACTTCCTTTTCTCTTTATCTACTCCTTCGTAACTTTAACAGACCACCATCGTGGACAATTCCAAATCTATCTTTTCCTGGGGTAATCTGACAACTGACCACGGGTGATCCCGTCAATAATTAATTGAACAGTGGTGAAAGATCCGCGACCAGAACTTACGACAGGAGGAAAACAAAGTATACTCACTTTGGGGCCCATTTCCTCTGCCCCGTCCTGTCTGTAGGATATCAATGATTCAGCCACTTCCAATCGAGAGTTTTTGGGATCCCACTTCTGACACCAAATGTTAAGTCCTAGTTCGGGTGGTCAGCTGCATTCGACAATAATCGAGTCAGATACCTTCAATCTTTACGTCTTTATTGAAGCAGCTTCGGACCTCTTACCAAACTGCCAGCACAGAGTCTACAGATTCCGGGGCAGGCAGACAAAAGGTCTGCCTATCCTCACAGATGCATCCCTTTTATTCTTACAAACCGAAGGAGGTATGGCCTGTTTCATCAATCACAGTGTGTTACTAGGGCTTCATGAAGTGACAGCCTGATTATCTTTAGAACACTTTATGCTTTTACGAGCAGAATAGCTCAGCATAATCACACGAAGCAAATGTGCACCTTATCGAGTCATGGCCATAAACCCTTGTTTATCAGTAATGGTCACACAAGCTACTTTGTCCACTACTTTCTCACAGGAAACCAAGTCTGTCTTTTCTTATTTTCTTATTGATTCCTAGAACCATTTTATTAACCCTTTCATGATTCTTCCAACTACATTCACAATGCCTTGTTTCACCACAGTCTCTCAAACATCTTTTTACTCATGATGGATTGGCTAGCGCCAGTGTCCAGTTCCATGGCTACGGGTAAGCCATTCGATTTATCGTTTAGCATTATAGGTGGACATTTCATCGAAATTGTGTGCACCCCATGTACTTCAGCATCTGCCTCCTTTCTCTGAGGCTCGAAATTGCTTTGATCCAACATGGACCGATCTTCCTCTGCCACGTGGTGGTTATCAGGTTTTGCAGAGCTTGCAGCTAGCCTGGAAGTGCCCCATTGTTCCACAACTCTTGCAAACATGCCCTTTGAAGCGGCATGAATGGAAGCCTCCACAATGCCAACAAGGTGTGAATTGCCTTGCATTCATCCTTTGTTGGGGACTCTGAGTCATCTGGGTCACCTGAGGCCTGCTGGCAGTTGCAGACTTGTGGTTTCTGCCCTGTACATTTCTGCTCGCAAACACAGTTCCAGTTAATTTATGAACATTGCTAGCATTTGTGTGCTGATTTGTTTGGTGTTATTACTGGTGGGCATAAACGCCTGTGCTATCGCAATGGCCTTACTGAGGTTCGGTGTCTCTACAGTTAAAAGTTTTCGTAGGATGGTCTCGTGGCCAATGCCCAGTACAAAAAAGTCTCTGAGCATTTGCTCCAGGTAGCCATCAAACTCACATTGTCCTGCAAGTCGCCTTAGCTCGGCGACATAGCTCGCCACTTCCTGACCTTCAGATCGCTGGCACATGTAGAACCGATACCTCGCCATCAGCACGCTCTCCCTCGGGTTAAGATGCTCCCGAACCACTGTACACAGCTCCTCATACGACTTATCTGTGGGTTTCACCAGAGCCAGAAGATTCTTCATGAGGCTGTAGGTCAGTGCCCCGCAGACTGTGAGGAGGACCGCTCTCCTTTTTGCAGCGCTTCCTTCTCCGTCCAGCTCGTTGGCTACAAAGTACTGGTCTAGCCGTTCGATATAGGCTTCCCAGTCCTCACCCTCCGAGAACTTCTCCAGGATGCCCACAGTTTGCTGCATCTTTGCGTTGGATTCGTATTCTGGTCGCCAGTTATTGTGTTCCTAACACAGATGAGACTGCACACAGGGAGGTTAAAGTAACAGTGACCTCAGTCTTTAATAAGACACTCCAGAGTGAGGAACAGGCCTTAGGGCCGGCTTATATACAGTGCTCCCAAGTGATGCTGGAATCCCTTGGGACTTCAGGGGATGAGCTCCCTGGTCGCGGAACGTGGGAGTGCATGCTTTACAGATACACAACACAAAGTCTCTCTATCGGCTGGCTGAATCCTTCCCCAACAAAATTTAAGCTTTAAATCATCCGAAAAATTCCATCTCATCACCAAATGTGATATATTCACAGAGCACAACACACACAGCTCCTAACATGGCAGGCAGCTCTGTTGGAAGCCTCCAGAATCTGCCTGGTTCTGTTTAATTATTAATTCTGCGGGTGCAGTACACAATACATCCATATCCACAGTGTGGAGCTACAAACATTACAAGCTTACAGACATTACAGAGCGGGAGAGGGGAGAGCTGGGAGAGGGTGAGTGGCAGGGAGGGAGAGAGATGGGGAGAGTGGGGGAGGGTGGGGAAGAGAGAGAGGGAGAGAGGCAAAGTGGGAGGAAGAGAGGGGGAGCGAGAGAGGGGGGAGAGTGGGGGGGGTGAAGAGAGAGAGAGGGAGAGAGGCTGAGAGAGAGAGGGGGAGAGAGAGATAGAGAGGGGGGATGGAGGAAGAGAGCTGAGAGAGAGAGGGGGAGAGTGGAGGGAGGAAGAGACAGATGGGGGAGAGAGAGAGGGAGAGAGAGGGAGGGGCGGGGTGGGAGAGAGGAGTTAATGTTTTGTCAAAGAGTCCACAGCTGAAACACTAACACCACTCTCCGCCACATATGCTTTTTGGACCCTGAGGGAATCGAGGGATATGGGGATCGTGCGTGGACGAGGGGTTGAGGTTGAAGATCACCATGGTTATATTTGTCATGTATTCAACTGTCATTGTAACCCATGTATAAGCTGACCGAAGTTGTACACCTTGAGAACATTGACCAGAAGGGGTGCACTTGTGGGAGACACTCCTAACCTGGACTTTCAGGTATAAAAGGGGAAGCTCCACCCACCTTCATCACTTGAGGGATCAGTAATAAAGTTAACTGGTCACAGAGTGACCTTCTCTCAAGTATGGGCCTCGTGTGCATTTATACTGTATAGTAAGGACATATCATTGGCAACGAGAAACTGGGATTTAAACCACGCGAGCATGGCCACTAGCAGCACAGACGAGGGGTACTGTGTTGGTGATGATTGGGACGACTTTATTGAGAGACTACAGCAAAGTTTTGTCACTAAGGAATGGTTTGGACAGGATTCGGCCGACAAACGCAGGGCTCATCTCCTGACGGTGTGTGGATCCTGGGGATGAAGGTAGCAGCAGATGGGATCAGACCCACTGCGTCCAAAACGGAAGCGATCCAGAGAGCACCCAGACCCCGTAACCCGACGGAGCTGTGTTCGTTCCTGGGGCTCCTGAACTATTTTGATAACTTTCTTCCCAAATTGAGCACGCTGTTAGAGCTGCTACATGTGCTCCTACGCAAAGATCGGGATTGGGTCTGGGGACAGCCAGGAAATGGCTTTTGATAGAGCACGCAATTTGGTATGTTCCAACAATCTGTTAACATTATATGACCTGTGTAAGAAACTTGTTTTAACGAGCGATGCGTCGTCCTATGGGGTCGGGTGTGTGTTGCAGCATGTTAATGCCAATGGTTAGTTATAGCCGGTAGCTTATGCCTCCAGGAGTCTGTCCCAGGCAGAAAGGGGTTATGGGATGGTAGAAAAGGAAGCGCTAGCATGTGTATATACAGTAAAAAAATGCACCAGTACCTGTTTGGCAAAAATTTGAGCTGGAGACAGATCACAAACCCCTAATGCCCCTTTTGGCCGACAACAAGGCCATAAATGTGAATGCATCGGCTCGCATACAGAGATGGGCATTTATGTTAGCCGCCTATGACTACACAATGCGACACAGACCCGGCACTGAAAACTGCGCCGATGCACTCAGCAGGCTCCCACTAGCCACCACTGAGGGGGCAACTGAGCATGGTGCTGAGATGGTCATGGCTGTTGAAGCTTTCGAAAGTGGAGGCTCACCTGTGACAGCCCATCAGATTAAAGCCTGGACAAATAGAGACCCGCTACTGTCTTTAGTTAAGAAATGTGTCCATAAATGGGGACTGGGCAGCCACGTACAGGGCATGCCCTGAGGAGTTTAAACCGTTTCACAGGCGCAAGGATGAACTCTCGATTCAGGCCGATTGCCTACTGTGGGGAAACTGCGTAGTCATGCCTCAGAAGGGCAGAGAGGTGTTTATCAGAGAACTTCACAATGAGCACCTGGGCATTGTCATGATGAAGGCAATTGCCAGGTCACACGTTTGGTGGCCAGGGATAGACGCAGATCTGGAACTTTGTGTTCGCAGGTGCAACACGTGTGCTCAGCTGGGCAACGCACCCAGGGAAGCCCCCCTTAGCCCCTGGCCATGGCCCGCCAAGCCATGGTCACGCATCCATCTGGACTACACAGGTCCTTTCATGGGAAAATTTTTTTTGATTGTAGTAGACACCTACTCCAAATGGATCGATTGTGCCATTTTAAATTCAAGCACATCCTCTGCCAAGGTAGAAAGTCTACAGGTAATGTTCGCCGCCCACCGTCTATCGGACATCTGGGTCAGCAACAATGGCCCGTGCTTCACAAGCACTGAATTCCAGGACTTCATGGCAGGCAATGGAATTAACCATGTCAGAACGGCACCGTTCAAGCCGGCCTCAAACGGCCAGGCAGAACGAGCAGTGCAGATAATCAAACAGGGGATGCTCAGATTCCAAGGGGGTTCCCTACAAACCCACTTATCACGCCTCCTGTTGGCCAATAGACCCCGACCACACTCGCTCACAGGGGTTCCACCCGCAGAGCTACTAATGAAAAGAACGCTCAAAACCAGGTTATCCGTTATACACCCTACTGTGAAAGAAATTGTTGAGAGCAGGCATCAGTCACAATATGACTACCATGACAGGAATGCGAGGGCGCGATGTATTGATGTCAATGACCTAGGTTTTTGTCCTCAATTACGCTGCAGGACCCAAATGGCTCGCAGGCACTGTGATTGCCAAAGAGGGGAATAAGGTTTTGGTAGTTAAACTTACCGATGGACAAATCTGCCGCAAACTCGTGGATCAAACTAAAACGAGGTTCAGCAACCCCATAGAAGAAGCAGAGGAAGAACACGACGTAGAGTTTACTCCACCACAGGTGACCGAACACCGGAACCAAAGGGAGGAGAGCCCAGTCACTGTGGGCAGTCCGGACAGGCCTGAGGCACCGCAAACAGCAGACACTCAGGCCAGCGCCCAACAACCGGAGCCCCAACTCAGGGGCTCTACAAGGGAGCGTAAACCACCAGAGAGACTCAACCTGTGATCCCAATAAGGGGGGGAGGTGATGTCATGTATTCAACCAGCATTGTAACCCATGTATAAACTGACCTAAGTTGTACACCTTGAGAACACTGACCACAAGGGGTGCACTTGTGGGAGACACTCCTAACCTGGACTTTCAGGTATAAAAGGGGAAGCTCCACCCACCTTCATCACTTGAGGTCTTGGTAATAAAGGTAACTGGTCACAGAGTGACCTTCTCTCAAGTATGGGCCTCGTGTGCATTTATACTGTACAGTCAGGACATATTAGTATTGGGCAGCACAGCAGGTTCGAGGGGCTGATACAACAAACAATGGGAAGGGGCATAAAGAAACAAAGAATATTTGAATAGCCGAGGCATCGGGTAGCAGGTCAGGGAAGCGATGGATGGCAATTGGCTAAATTCTTAAAATTAAACAGAAATGATAAAAACATCGGCGACAACGAGAACAGACTCCTCCAGTGGTGATGGTGGGTGCTTCTGGCAAGCATCGCCCCCCTGGGGGTCTGGGAGTCCGGACTCTGGGTGTCGGGACTCTGGGAGTCGGGACTCTGGGTATCGGGTCTCTGGGTGTCGGGACTCTGGGTGTCGGGGGTCTGGGAGTCCGGACTCTGGGTGTCGGGGGTCTGGGAGTCCGGACTCTGGGTGTCGGGACTCTGGGAGTCGGGACTCTGGGTATCGGGTCTCTGGGTGTCGGGACTCTGGGTGTCGGGGGTCTGGGAGTCCGGACTCTGGGTGTCGGGGGTCTGGGAGTCCGGACTCTGGGTGTCGGGGGTCTGGGAGTCCGGACTCTGGGTGTCGGGACTCTGGGAGTCGGGACTCTGGGTATCGGGTCTCTGGGTGTCGGGTCTCTGGGTGTCGGGACTCTGGGTGTCGGGGGTCTGGGAGTCCGGACTCTGGGTGTCGGGACTCTGGGAGTCCGGACTCTGGATGTCGGGACTCTGGGTGTCGGGACTCTGGGTGTCGGGGGTCTGGGAGTCCGGACTCTGGGTGTCGGGGGTCTGGGAGTCCGGACTCTGGGTGTCGGGACTCTGGGAGTCAGGACTCTGGGTGTCGGGACTCTGGGTGTCGGGACTCTGGGAGTCCGGACTCTGGGTGTCGGGGGTCTGCGTGTCCGGACTCTGGGTGTCGGGGTCTGGGTGTCCGGACTCTGGGTGTCCGGACTCTGGGTGACGGGGTCTGGGTGTCCGGACTCTGGGTGTCGGGGTCTGGGTGTCGGGACTCTGGGTGTCGGGACTCTGGGTGTTCGGACTCTGGGTGTCGGGACTCTGGGTGTCCGGACTCTGGGTGTCGGGGGTCTGGGTGTCGGGACTCTGGGTGTCGGGACTCTGGATGTCGGGACTCTGGGTATTGGGACTCTGGGTGTTGGGGGTCTGGGTGTTGGGGCTCTGGGTGTTGGGACTCTGGGTGTCGGGACTCTGGGTGTCCGGACTCTGGGTGTCGGGGGTCTGGGTGTCGGGACTCTGGGTGTCGGGACTCTGGGTGTTGGGACTCTGGATGCCGGGACTCTGGGTGTTGGGACTCTGGGTGTTGGGACTCTGGATGTTGGGACTCTTGGTGTCGGGGGTCTGGGTGTTGGGGCTCTGGGTGTTGGGACTCTTGGTGTTGGGACTCTGGGTGTCGGGACTCTGGGTGTTGGGACTCTGGATGTCGGGACTCTGGGTGTCGGAACTCTGGGAGTCCGGACTCTGGGTGTCGGTACTCTGGGAGTCGGGACTCTGGGTATCGGGTCTCTGGGTGTCGGGACTCTGGGTGTCGGGGGTCTGGGAGTCCGGACTCTGGGTGTCGGGACTCTGGGAATCCGGACTCTGGGTGTCGGGACTCTGGGAGTCGGGACTCTGGGTGTCGGGTCTCTGGGTGTCGGGACTCTGGGTGTCGGGTCTCTGGGTGTCGGGACTCTGGGTGTCGGGACTCTGGGAGTCCGGACTCTGGGTGTCGGGACTCTGGGTATCGGGTCTCTGGGTGTCGGGACTCTGGGTGTCGGGTGTCTGGGTGTCGGGACTCTGGGTGTCGGGGGTCTGGGAGTCCGGACTCTGGGTGTCGGGTCTCTGGGTGTCGGGACTCTGGGTGTCGGGACTCTGGGTGTCGGGGGTCTGGGAGTCCGGACTCTGGGTGTCGGGACTCTGGGAGTCCGGACTCTGGGTGTCGGGACTCTGGGTGTCGGGACTCTGGGTGTCGGGTCTCTGGGTGTCGGGACTCTGGGTGTCGGGTCTCTGGGTGTCGGGACTCTGGGTGTCGGGACTCTGGGTATCGGGTCTCTGGGTGTCGGGACTCTGGGTGTCGGGGGTCTGGGAGTCCGGACTCTGGGTGTCGGGACTCTGGGAGTCCGGACTCTGGATGTCGGGACTCTGGGTGTCGGGACTCTGGGTGTCGGGGCTCTGGGTGTCGGGACTCTGGGTGTCGGGACTCTGGGTGTCCGGACTCTGGGTGTTGCGACTCTGGATGTCGGGACTCTGGGTGTCGGAACTCTGGGTGTTGGGACTCTGGATGTCGGGACTCTGGGTGTCGGAACTCTGGGTGTTGGGACTCTGGATGTCGGGACTCTGGGTGTTGGGACTCTGGGTGTTGGGACTCTGGATGTCGGGACTCTTGGTGTCGGAACTCTGGGTATTGGGACTCTGGGTGTTGGGGCTCTGGGTGTCGGGACTCTGGGTGTCGGGACTCTGGGTGTCCGGACTCTGGGTGTCGGGACTCTGGGTGTCGGGACTCTGGGTGTCGGGACTCTGGGTGTCGGGGGTCTGGGTGTCGGGACTCTGGGTGTCGGGACTCTGGGTGTCGGGGGTCTGGGTGTCGGGACTCTGGCTGTCGGGACTCTGGGTGTCGGAACTCTGGGTGTTGGGACTCTGGATGTCGGGACTCTGGGTGTTGGGGCTCTGGGTGTTGGGACTCTGGGTGTCGGGGGTCTGGGTGTCGGGACTCTGGGTGTCGGGACTCTGGGTGTCGGGACTCTGGGTGTCGGGGCTCTGGGTGTCGGGACTCTGGGTGTCGGGACTCTGGGTGTCCGGACTCTGGGTGTCGGGACTCTGGGTGTCGGGACTCTGGGTGTCGGGACTCTGGGTGTCGGGACTCTGGGTGTCGGGACTCTGGGTGTTGGGACTCTGGGTGTCGGGACTCTGGGTGTCGGGACTCTGGATGTTGGGACTCTGGGTGTTGGGACTCTGGATGTCGGGACTCTTGGTGTCGGAACTCTGGGTGTTGGGGCTCTGGGTGTCGGGACTCTGGGTGTCGGGACTCTGGGTGTCCGGACTCTGGGTGTCCGGACTCTGGGTGTTGGGACTCTGGGTGTCGGGACTCTGGGTGTCGGAACTCTGGGTGTTGGGACTCTGGATGTCGGGACTCTGGGTGTTGGGGCTCTGGGTGTTGGGACTCTGGGTGTTGGGACTCTGGGTGTTGGGACTCTTGGTGTCGGGGGTCTGGGTGGCAGGACTCTGGGTGTCGGGACTCTGGGTGTCGGGACTCTGGGTGTCGGGACTCTGGGTGTCGGGGGTCTGGGTGTCGGGACTCTGGGTGTCGGGACTCTGGGTGTCGGCGGTCTGGGTGTCGGGACTCTGGGTGTCGGGGGTCTGGGTGTCGGGACTCTGGGTGTCGGGACTCTGGGTGTCGGAACTCTGGGTGTTGGGACTCTGGATGTCGGGACTCTGGGTGTTGGGGCTCTGGGTGTTGGGACTCTGGGTGTCGGGGGTCTGGGTGTCGGGACTCTGGGTGTCGGGACTCTGGGTGTTGGGGCTCTGGGTGTCGGGACTCTGGGTGTCGGGACTCTGGGTGTCCGGACTCTGGGTGTCGGGACTCTGGGTGTCGGGACTCTGGGTGTCGGGACTCTGGGTGTCGGGACTCTGGGTGTTGGGACTCTGGATGTCGGGACTCTGGGTGTCGGAACTCTGGGTATTGCGACTCTGGATGTCGGGACTCTGGGTGTCGGGACTCTGGGTGTCGGGACTCTGGGTGTCGGGACTCTGGGTGTTGGGACTCTGGGTGTCCGGACTCTGGGTGTCGGGACTCTGGGTGTCGGTTGGAGCTGCAGATATTCTGTTAGTTCTTGGGGTAACTCTGGTAGTCAATTCCTTTTTGTTTTGTTACTCTCATAACCTCTCCACTCCGAGACCCATCGGTGACAAGCTGCAGGAATCCCTCGGCAACCAGTGATGGTCTGCAAAACAACACAAATAGGTTACCTTCCTCTGACAGAAACAAGAGCAGTTTACAGTTCAGTAAATCGCAGGATGGTAAATCCCCTGCTCGAGAATCGCAGAAACATACAGCACGGGAGATCAGTCGGCCCATCGTTCCTGTGTTGGCTCTATGAAAGAATGATCCCATTGGTCCCCCACCGAGACATCCTGTTCCTCCCTTACACGCTCCTGGAGACCTGTCACGTTTGTTTGATAATCACTCCTGCAAAGCACCTTGGGACACTTAAAGGCGCTATATAAATGCAAGATTTTGTTGCCCTTTCCCCACAGCCCGTATTATCCAATCCCCTCTGGAAAGTTACTGACAGCTTCCAGCGCCCTTTCAGGCAGTGTGAAATTATTCTCTTCATCTCCCCTCTGAAACTTATTCCTGTTCATAATATTTATAATTTATCACAAAACGTCAACACGGGAGATCAGGAAAAAATTACTTTCGAACAGCATGAAAATTTTGGGTAAATTGGTAAAAAAGTAAGGAGTGGGAGAGCATTGCTGCCTGACACGGGAGAGTTTGGGGTTAACATCCCAACCCAGATGCTCTGGGAGAGGGTGGGGGAGAGGACACGGGGAGAGGACACACGGGGAGAGGAGACACGGAGAGAGGAGACACTGGGAGAGGAGACACGGGGAGAGGAGACACGGGGAAAGGGCACGGAGAGAGGAGACACGGGGAGAGGAGACACGGGGAGAGGAGACACGGGGAGAGGAGACACGGGGAAAGGGCACGGAGAGAGGAGACACGGGGAGAGGAGACACGGGGAGAGGGGACACGGAGAGAGGGGACACGGGGAGAGGAGACACGGGGAGAGGAGACACGGGGAGAGGAGACACGGGGAAAGGGCACGGAGAGAGGAGACACGGGGAGAGGAGACACGGGGAGAGGAGACACGGGGAGAGGAGACACGGGGAGAGGAGACACGGGGAAAGGGCACGGAGAGAGGAGACACGGGGAGAGGAGACACGGGGAGAGGAGACACGGGGAGAGGAGACACGTGGAGAGGAGACACGGGGAGAGGACACACGGGGAGAGGAGACACGGAGAAAGGAGACACTGGGAGAGGAGACACGGGGAGAGGAGACACGGGGAGAGGAGACACGGGGAGAGGACACAGGGAGAGGAGACACGGGGAGAGGAGACACGGGGAGAGGAGACACGGGGAGAGGAGACACAGGGAGAGGGGACACGGGGAGAGGAGACACGTGGAGAGGAGACACGGGGAGAGGAGACACGGGGAGAGGAGACATGGGGAGAGGAGACACGGGGAGAGGGGACACGGGGAGAGGGGACACGGAGAGAGGGGACACGGGGAGAGGAGACACGGGGAGAGGAGACACAGGGAGAGGGCACACGGGGAGAGGAGACACGGGGAGAGGGCACGAGGAGAGGAGACACGGGGAGAGGGCACGGGGAGAGGGCACAGGGAGAGGGCACGGTGAGAGGAGACACGGGGAGAGGACACGGGGAGAGGAGACATGGGGAGAGGGCACGGGGAGAGGGCACGGGGAGAGGAGACATGGGGAGAGGACACAGGGAGAGGAGACACAGCGAGAGGAGACACGGGGAGAGGAGACATGAGGAGAGGAGATACGGGGAGAGGAGACACAGGGAGAGGAGACACGGGGAGAGGAGACATGAGGAGAGGAGACACGGGGAGAGGAGACACAGGGAGAGGAGACACGGGGAGAGGGCACAGGGGGAGAGGGCACATGGGGAGAGGAGACACGGGGAGAGGGCACACGGGGAGAGGACACACGGGGAGAGGAGACACGGAGAAAGGAGACACTGGGAGAGGAGACACGGGGAGAGGAGACACGGGGAGAGGAGACACGGGGAGAGGAGACACGGGGAAAGGGAACGGAGAGAGGAGACACGGGGAGAGGAGACACGGGGAAAGGGAACGGAGAGAGGAGACACGGGGAGAGGAGACACGGGGAGAGGAGACACGGGGAGAGGAGACACGGGGAGAGGAGACACGGGGAGTGGACACAGGGAGAGGAGACACGGGGAGAGGAGACACGGGGAGAGGAGACACGGAGAAAGGAGACACTGGGAGAGGAGACACGGGGAGAGGAGACACGGGGAGAGGAGACACGGGGAGAGGAGACACGGGGAGTGGACACAGGGAGAGGAGACACGGGGAGAGGAGACACGGGGAGAGGAGACACGGGGAGAGGAGACACAGGGAGAGGGGACACGGGGAGAGGAGACACGTGGAGAGGAGACACGGGGAGAGGAGACACGGGGAGAGGAGACACGGGGAAAGGGAACGGAGAGAGGAGACACGGGGAGAGGAGACACGGGGAAAGGGAACGGAGAGAGGAGACACGGGGAGAGGAGACACGGGGAGAGGGGACACGGGGAGAGGGCACACGGGGAGAGGAGACACGGGGAGAGGGGACACGGGGAGAGGGGACACGGAGAGAGGGGACACGGGGAGAGGGGACACGGGGAGAGGGGACACGGGGAGAGGGGACACGGAGAGAGGGGACACGGGGAGAGGGGACACGGGGAGAGGGGACACGGGGAGAGGGGACGGAGAGAGGAGACACGGGGAGAGGAGACACGGGGAGAGGGGACACGGGGAGAGGGGACACGGGGAGAGGGGACACGGGGAGAGGGGACACGGGGAGAGGGCACAGGGAGAGTGCAAGGTGAGAGGAGACATGGGGAGAGGACAAGGGGAGAGAAGACATGGGGAGAGGAGACACGGAGAAAGGAGACACTGGGAGAGGAGACACGGGGAGAGGAGACATGGGGAGAGGAGACACGGGGAGAGGACACAGGGAGAGGAGACACGGGGAGAGGAGACACGGGGAGAGGAGACACGGGGAGAGGAGACACAGGGAGAGGGGACACGGGGAGAGGAGACACGTGGAGAGGAGACACGGGGAGAGGAGACACGTGGAGAGGAGACACGGGGAGAGGAGACACGGGGAGAGGAGACATGGGGAAAGGGCACGGAGAGAGGAGACACGGGGAGAGGAGACACGGGGAGAGGGGACACGGGGAGAGGGTACACGGAGAGAGGAGACATGGGGAGAGGAGACACGGGGAGAGGAGACACAGGGAGAGGGCACATGGGGAGAGGAGACACGGGGAGAGGGCACGAGGAGAGGAGACACGGGGAGAGGGCACGGGGAGAGGGCACAGGGAGAGGGCACGGTGAGAGGAGACACGGGGAGAGGACACGGGGAGAGGAGACATGGGGAGAGGGCACGGGGAGAGGGCACGGGGAGAGGAGACATGGGGAGAGGACACAGGGAGAGGAGACACAGCGAGAGGAGACACGGGGAGAGGAGACATGAGGAGAGGAGACACGGGGAGAGGAGACACAGGGAGAGGAGACACGGGGAGAGGGCACAGGGGGAGAGGGCACACGGGGAGAGGAGACACGGGGAGAGGGCACACGGGGAGAGGAGACACGGAGAAAGGAGACACTGGGAGAGGAGACACGGGGAGAGGAGACACGGAGAAAGGAGACACTGGGAGAGGAGACACGGGGAGAGGAGACACGGGGAGAGGAGACACGGGGAGAGGAGACACGGGGAGAGGACACAGGGAGAGGAGACACGGGGAGAGGAGACACGGGGAGAGGAGACACAGGGAGAGGGGACACGGGGAGAGGAGACACGTGGAGAGGAGACACGGGGAGAGGAGACACTGGGAGAGGAGACATGGGGAGAGGAGACACGGGGAAAGGGCACGGAGAGAGGAGACACGGGGAGAGGAGACACGGGGAGAGGGGACACGGGGAGAGGGGACACGGAGAGAGGGGACACGGGGAGAGGGGACACGGGGAGAGGGGACACGGGGAAAGGGCACGGAGAGAGGAGACACGGGGAGAGGAGACACGGGGAGAGGGGACACGGGGAGAGGGGACACGGGGAGAGGGGACACGGGGAGAGGGGACACGGGGAGAGGGCACAGGGAGAGTGCACGGTGAGAGGAGACACGGGGAGAGGACACGGGGAGAGAAGACATGGGGAGAGGGCGCGGGGAGAGGGCACGGGGAGAGGAGACATGGGGAGAGGACACAGGGAGAGGAGACACAGCGAGAGGAGACACGGGGAGAGGAGACACGGGGAGAGGAGACATGGGGAAAGGGCACGGAGAGAGGAGACACGGGGAGAGGAGACACGGGGAGAGGGGACACGGGGAGAGGGTACACGGAGAGAGGAGACATGGGGAGAGGAGACATGGGGAGAGGAGACACAGGGAGAGGGCACACGGGGAGAGGAGACACGGGGAGAGGGCACGAGGAGAGGAGGCACGGGGAGAGGGCACGGGGAGAGGGCACAGGGAGAGGGCACGGTGAGAGGAGACACGGGGAGAGGACACGGGGAGAGGAGACACGGGGAGAGGGCACGGGGAGAGGAGACATGGGGAGAGGACACAGGGAGAGGAGACACAGCGAGAGGAGACACGGGGAGAGGAGACATGAGGAGAGGAGACACGGGGAGAGGAGACACAGGGAGAGGAGACACGGGGAGAGGGCACAGGGGGAGAGGGCACACGGGGAGAGGAGACACGGGGAGAGGGCACACGGGGAGAGGACACACGTGGAGAGGAGACACGGAGAAAGGAGACACTGGGAGAGGAGACACGGGGAGAGGAGACACGGGGAGAGGAGACACGGGGAGAGGAGACACGGGGAGAGGAGACACGGGGAGAGGAGACACGGGGAGAGGACACAGGGAGAGGAGACACGGGGAGAGGAGACACGGGGAGAGGAGACACAGGGAGAGGGGACACGGGGAGAGGAGACACGTGGAGAGGAGACACGGGGAGAGGAGACACGGGGAGAGGAGACATGTGGAGAGGAGACACGGGGAAAGGGCACGGAGAGAGGAGACACGGGGAGAGGAGACACAGGGAGAGGGGACACGGGGAGAGGGGACACGGAGAGAGGAGACACGGGGAGAGGAGACACGAGGAGAGGAGACACGGGGAGAGGAGACACGGGGAGAGGAGACACGGGGAGAGGAGACACGGGGAGAGGGCACGAGGAGAGGAGACACGGGGAGAGGGCACGGGGAGAGAAGACATGAGGAGAGGGGACATGTGGAGACACAGGAGCACTCCCAGGGCAGGTACAGGGGGTTAGATACAGAGTAAAGCTCCCTCTACACTGTTCCATCAAACACTCCCAGGGCAGGCAGACCATGAAACCAATGGCCAAGTAAGACCGCTGGTCACCAGGAATTCGAGATTCAGATTCCAACTTTCATTCTCACTCTATAATGCCGACTGCTGCCACCGTTTGTACTGCAACCTGCTGCAGTCCTGCAAATTGCCCGAGTGTTTGTTGTGATGAAATATGATCCAGGATTGGGGTATTGGTGAACGCTGGACACAGGACGTTGATTCGAACTCCGAGATTCTCTGCCGCCAAAGCTCCCTAAACACAGCAAACAAAGTGGTGAGAGACTTGGAGAAAAGTGTCACTGCTTAACCCCCCAGTGTCATACGGCACTTCCACTGTGGAACACCTCACCCACCCCAGTGTCACATGGCACTTCCACTGTGGAACACCTCGCCCACCCCAGTGTCACATGGCACTTCCACTGTGGGACACCTCGCCCACCCCAGTGTCACACGGCACTTCCACTGTGGAACACCTCACCCACCCCAGTGTCACACGGCACTTCCACTGTGGAACACCTCACCCACCCCAGTGTCACACGGCACTTCCACTGTGGAACACCTCGCCCACCCCATTGTCCTACATGGCACTTCCACTGTGGGACACCTCGCCCACCCCGGTGTCACACAGCACTTCTACTGTGGAACACCTCACCCACCCCAGTGTCACATGGCACTTCCACTGTGGAACACCTCGCCCACCCCATTGTCCTACATGGCACTTCCACTGTGGGACACCTCGCCCACCCCAGTGTCACACGGCACTTCCACTGTGGAACACCTCACCCACCCCAGTGTCACACGGCACTTCCACTGTGGAACACCTCACCTGCTTATAATCTAACACGATAAACTGTCCAGTTCCGGGTCAGTTGCGAAGCTCTCCTGCCAGTGTGGATCAGAGTTTAATGCTTTTATTGACCTCAGCCCCATTCTCCCATCCACGTTCTCATCGAGCCAGTGAGTGAGCTCGGCCCAGAATCTATGGGAGATCCAGTGATCTGACCCAGAATCTATGGGAGATCTGGTGACCTGGCCCAGAATGTATGGGAGATCCAGTGATCTGACCCAGAATCTATGGGAGATCTGGTGGCCTGGCCCAGAAAGCATGGGAGATCCAGTGATATGGACCCAGGGTGTATGGGAGATCAAGTGACCTGGTCCACAAGCTATGGGACATCTAGTGATCTGGGCCCAGGATGTATGGGAGATCCAGTGATCTGGCCCAGAATCTATAGGAAATCCAGTGATCTGTGCCCAGAATGTATGGGCGATCCAGTGATATGGGCCCAGAATGTATTGGAGATCCAGTGATCTGGTCAAGGAGGTATGGAGAATCCAGTGATCTGGGCCCAGAATGTATGAGAGATCCAGTGATATGGGCCCAGAATGTATGGAAGATCTAGTGATATTGGTCCAGAATGTGTGGGAGATCCAGTGATATGGGCCCAGAATGTATGGGGGATCCAGTGATATGACCCCAAAATGTATGGGAGATCCAGTGATCTGGTCCAGAATCAATGGGAGATCCAGTGATCTGGGCTGGAACCTATGGAAGATCCAGTGATATGGCCTGGAACCTATGGGAGATCCAGTGATGGAGATCAGGTGACCGAGACCCTCACGACAAATGCAGGTATGACTTACAGCCATTGCCCTGGAGAATCCAACCACTCCGTGCTTTGACGCTGAATACACCGGTGCGAAGATTATGGGGTAGATTCCTGCAGTGGGGGTGACAAGAGAGACCAAGAACATACAGAGTTACTAGCCAGAATCTATGGGAGATCCAGTGATCTGACCCAGAATCTATGGGAGATCTGGTGATCTGACCCAGAATCTATGGAAGATCTGGTGATCTGACCCAGAATCTATGGGAGATCTGGTGACCTGGCCCAGAATGTATGGGAGATCCAGTGATCTGATCCAGAATCTATGGGAGATCTGGTGACCTGGCCCAGAATGTATGGGAGATCCAGTAATCTGGTCCATAATCTATGGGATTATTAAAGAAGAAATAGCGGGACATCTAGATAGGAATAGTGCAATCAAGCAGACTCAGCATGGATTCATGAAGGGGAAAGCATGTTTAACTAATTTACTGGAATTCTTTGAGGATATAACAAGCATGGTGGATAGAGGTGTACTGATGGATGTGGTGTATTTAGATTTCCAAAAGGCATTCGATAAGGTGCCACACAAAAGGTTACTACAGAAGATAAAGGTACGCGGAGTCAGAGGAAATGTATTAGCATGGATAGAGAATTGGCTGGCGTACAGAAAGCAGAGAGTCGGGATAAATGGGTCCTTTTCTGGTTGGAAATCGGTGGTTAGTGGTGTGCCACAGGGATTGGTGCTGGGACCACAACTGTTTACAATATACATAGATGACCTGGAAGAGGGGACAGAGTGTAGTGTAACAAAATTTGCAGATGGCACAAAGATTAGTGGGAAAGCGGGTTGTGTAGAGGACACAGAGAGGCTGCAAAGAGATTTAGATAGGTTAAGTGAATGGGCTAAGGTTTGGCAGATGGAATACAATGTCGGAAAGTGTGAGGTCATCCACCTTGGAAAAAAAAACAGTAAAAGAGAATATTATTTGAATGGGGAGAAATTACAACATGCTGCGGTGCAGAGGGACCTGGGCATGAATCCCAAAAAGTTAGTTTGCAGGTGCAGCAGGTAATCAGGAAGGCGAATGGGATGTTGGCCTTCATTGCGAGAGGGATGGAGTACAAAAGCAGGGAGGTCCTGCTGCAACTGTACAGGGTATTGGTGAGGCCGCACCTGGAGTACTGCATGCAGTTTTAGTCACCTTACTTAAGGAAGGATGTACTAGCTTTGGAGGGGGTACAGAGACGATTCACTCGGCTGATTCCAGAGATGAGGGGGTTACCTTATGATGATAGATTGAGTAGACTGGGTCTTTACTCTTTGGAGTTCAGAAGGATGAGCGGTGATCTTATAGAAACATTTAAAATAATGAAAGTGATAGACAAGATAGAGGCAGAGAGGTTGTTTCCACTGGTCGGGGAGACTAGAACTAGGGGGCACAGCCTCAAAATACGGGGGAGCCAATTTAAAACTGAGTCGAGAAGTAATTTCTTCTCCCAGAGGTTTATGAATCTGTGGAATTCTCTGCCCAAGAAAGCAGTTGAGGCTAGCTCATTGAATGTATTCAAATCACAGATAGATAGATTTTTAATCAATAAGGGAATTAAGGGTTATGGGGAGAGGGCGGGTAAGTGGAGCTGAGTCCACGGCCAGATCAGCCATGATCTTGTTGAATGACGGAGCAGGCTTGAGGGGCTAGATGGCCTACTCCTGTTCCTAATTCTTATGTTCTTATGTTCTTATGACCCCGGGTACAGTCAGTCATTCTACCCCGGGTACAGTCAGTCAGTCTACACCAGGTGCAGTCAGTCAGTCTACCCCAGGTACAGTCAGTCATTCTACCCCAGGTACAGTCAGTTAGTCTACCCCAGGTGCAGTCAGTCAGTCTACCCTGGGTACAGTCAGTCAGTCTACCTCGGGTACAGTCAGTCAGTCTACCCTGGGTACAGTCAGTCAGTCTATCCCAGGCACAGTCAGTCAGTCTACCCTGGGTACAGTCAGTCAGTCTACCTCGGGTACAGTCAGTCAGTCTACCTCGGGTACAGTCAGTCAGTCTACCCTGGGTACAGTCAGTCAGTCTATCTCGGGTACAGTCAGTCAGTCTACTCTGGGTACAGTCAGTCAGTCTACCCTGGGTATAGTGAGTCAGTCTACCCTGGGTACAGTCAGTCAGTCTACCAAATGTACAGTCAGTCAGTCTACCCTCTTCTATTCAGGGTACAGGTGTTTGATGTTCATGTGAAGCATCCCGTACCTGCCAAGGAGGAAACATTGATTATCACTCCTCCTGCACCTCCAGTCATTTTGCTCATGTAATGAAGTCCCAGATAGGTTCCTCTGATCGCACTGACCTTCAATACAAGAAGCACAAGGTCAGCAAATACAGGCAACAGAGCAGTATGGGCACATACCATCACAGAGTACGATCACAGAGTAGTCACAGAGTACGGTCAAAGAGTACAGTCACAGAGTACGGTCACAGAGTACAGTCACAGAGTACGGTCACAGAGTACGATCACAGAGTACGGTCACAGAGTACGGTCTCAGAGTACGGTCACAGAGTACAGTAACAGAGTATGGTCACAGAGTACGGTCACAGAGTACGATCAAAGAGTACGGTCACAGAGTACGATCACAGAGTACAGTCACAGAGTATGGTTACAGATTACAGTCACAGAGTACGGTTACAGAGTACAGTCACAGAGTACGGTCACAGAGTACGATTACAAAGTACAGTCACAGAGTACGGTCACAGAGTACGGTCACAGAGTACAGTCACAGAGTACGGTCACAGAGTACAGTCACAGAGTACGGTTACAGAGTACAGTCACAGAGATCAGTCACAGAGTACGGTCACAGAGTACGGTCAGAGAGTACAGTCACAGAGTACGGTCACAGAGGACGGTCACAGAGTACAGTCACAGAGTATGGTCACAGAGTACTGTCACATACTACAGTCACAGAGTACGGTCACAGAGTACGATCACAGAGTACAGTCACAGAGTACGGTTACAGAGTACGGTCAGAGTACGGTTACAGAGTACAGTCACAGAGTACAGTCACAGAGTACAGTCACAGAGTACGGTCACAGAGTACGGTCACAGAGTATGATCACAGAGTACGGTCACAGAGTACGGTCACAGAGTACAGTCACAGAGTACGGTCACACAGTACGATTACAGAGTACAGTCACAGAGTACGATCAAAGAGTACAGTCACAGAGTACGGTCACAGAGTACGGTCAGAGTATGATCACAGAGTACGGTCACAGAGTACGGTCACAGAGTACAGTCACAGAGATCAGTCACAGAGTACGGTCACAGAGTACAGTCAAAGAGTACAGTCACAGAGTACGGTCAGAGAGTACAGTCACAGAGTACGGTCACAGAGTACGGTCACAGAGTACGGTCACAGAGTACAGTCACAGAGTACAGTCAGAGAGTATGATCACAGAGTACAGTCACAGAGTACGGTCACAGAATACAGTCACAAAGTACGGTCACAGAGTACGGTCTCAGAGTACGGTCACAGAGTACGGTCACACAGTACGATTACAGAGTACAGTCACAGAGTACGATCAAAGAGTACAGTCACAGAGTACGGTCACAGAGTACGGTCAGAGTATGATCACAGAGTACGGTCACAGAGTACGGTCACAGAGTACGGTCACAGAGTACAGTCACAGAGATCAGTCACAGAGTACGGTCACAGAGTATGGTCAGAGAGTACAGTCATAGGGTACGGTCACAGAGTACAGTCACAGAGTACTGTCACAGAGTACGATCACAGAGTACAGTCACAGAGTACGGTTACAGAGTACAGTCACAGAGTATGGTCACAGAGTACGGTTACAGAGTACAGTCACAGAGTACGGTCACAGAGTACGATTACAGAGTAGTCACAGAGTACGGTCACAGAGTACAGTCACAGAATACAGTCACAGAGTACGGTCACAGAGTACAGTCACAGAGATCAGTCACAGAGTACGGTCACATAGTACGGTCAGAGAGTGCAGTCAAAGAGTACGGTCACAGAGGACGGTCACAGAGTACAGTCACAGAGTACGGTTACAGAGTACGGTCAGAGTACGGTTACAGAATACAGTCACAGAGTACAGTCACAGAGTACGGTCACAGAGTACAGTCACAGAGTACAGTCAGAGAGTATGATCACAGAGTACAGTCACAGAGTACGGTCACAGAGTACAGTCATAGGGTACGGTCACAGAGTACAGTCACAGAGTACTGTCACAGAATACGATCACAGAGTACAGTCACAGAGTACGGTCACAGAGTACAGTCACAAAGTACAGTCACAGCATACAGTGACAGAGTATGGTCACAGAGTACGGTCACAGAGTACGATCAGAGAGTACAGTCACAGAGTACGGTTACAGAGTACAGTCACAGAGTACGGATACAGAGTACAGTCACAGAGTACGGTCACAGAGTACGATTACAGAGTACAGTCACAGAGTACGGTCACAGAGTACAGTCACAGAGTACGGTCACAGAGTACAGTCACAGAGATCAGTCACAGAGTACGGTCACAGAGTACGGTCACAGAGTACGGTCAGAGAGTACAGTCACAAAGTACGGTCACAGAGCACGGTCACAGAGTACAGTCACAGAGTACGGTCACAGAGTATAGTCACAGAGTACGGTTACAGAGTACGGTCAGAGTACGGTTACAGAGTACAGTCACAGAGTACAGTCACAGAGTACGGTCACAGAGTACGGTCACAGAGTACGATTACAGAGTACAGTCACAGAGTACGATCAAAGAGTACAGTCACAGAGTACGGTCACAGAGTATGATCACAGAATACGGTCACAGACTACGGTCACAGAGTACGGTCACAGAGTACAGTAACAGAGTACAGTCACAGAGTACGATCAAAGAGTACAGTCACAGAGTACGGTCACAGAGTACGGTCAGAGTATGATCACAGAGTACGGTCACAGAGGACGGTCACAGAGTACGGTCACAGAGTACAGTCACAGAGATCAGTCACAGAGTACGGTCACAGAGTACAGTCACAGAGTACGGTCACAGAGTACGGTCACAGTACAGTCGCAGAGTATGGTCACAAAGTACAGTCACAGAGATCAGTCACAGAGTACGGTCACAGAGTACAGTCACAGAGTACAGTCACAGAGTACGGTTACAGAGTACAGTCACAGAGTATGGTCACAGAGTACGGTTACAGAGTCCAGTCACAGAGTACAGTCACAGAGTACAGTCACAGGGTACGGTCACAGAGTACAGTCACAGAGTACGATCACAGAATACAGTCACAGAGTACGGTCACAGAATGCGGTCACAGTGTACGATCACAGAGTACCGTCACAGAGTACGGTTTCAGACGACAGTCACAGAGTACGGTCACAGAGTACGATTACAGAGTACAGTCACAGAGTACGGTCACAGAGTACAGTCACAGAGTACAGTCACAGAGTACGGTTACAGAGTACATTCACAGAGTACGGTCACAGAGTAGTCACAGAGTACGGTCACAGAGTACAGTCACAGAGATCAGTCACAGAGTACGGTCACAGAGTACAGTCACAGAGTACGGTCACAGAGTACGGTCACAGAGTACGGTTACAGAATACGGTCAGAGTACGGTTACAGAGTACAGTCACAGAGTACAGTCACAGAGTACAGTCACAGAGTACGATTACAGAGTACAGTCACAGAGTACGGTCACAGAGCACGGTCACAGAGTACAGTCACAGAGTACGATCAAAGAGTACAGTCACAGAATACGGTCACAGAGTACGGTCACAGAGTATGGTCACAGAGTACGGTCACAGTGATCAGTCACAGAGTACGGTCACAGAGTACGGTCAAAGAGTACATTTAGAGAGTACGATCAGAGAGTACAGTCACAGAGTACGGTCACAGAGTACGGTTACAGAGTACAGTCACAGAGTACAGTCACAGAGTACAGTCACAGGGTACGGTCACAGAGTACAGTCACAGAGTACGGTCACAAAGCACGGTCACAGAGTACAGTCACAGAGTACGATCAAAGAGTACAGTCACAGAGTACGGTCACAGAGTACGGTCACAGAGTATGGTCACAGAGTACGGTCACAGTGATCAGTCACAGAGTACGGTCACAGAGTACGGTCACAGAGTACATTTAGAGAGTACGATCAGAGAGTACAGTCACAGAGTACGGTCACAGAGTATGGTTATGGAGTACAGTCACAGAGTACAGTCACAGAGTACAGTCACAGGGTACGGTCACAGAGTACAGTCACAGTGTACGATCACAGAGTACAGTCACAGAGTATGGTTACAGAGTACAGTCACAGAATACAGTCACAGAGTACGGTCACAGAATGCGGTCAAAGTGTACGATCACAGAGTACAGTCACAGAGTACGGTTACAGAGTACAGTCACAGAGTACGGTCACAGAGTACGATCACAGAGTACGGTCACAGAGTACAGTCACAGAGTACGGTTACAGAATACGGTCAGTGTACGGTTACAGAGTACAGTCACAGAGTACAGTCACAGAGTACAGTCACAGAGTACGGTCACAGAGTACAGTCACAGAGTACGGTTACAGAGTACAGTCACAGAGTACGGTCACAGAGTACAGTCACAGAGTACGGTCACAGAGTACGGTCACAGAGTATGGTCACAGAGTACGGTCACAGAGATCAGTCACAGAGTACGGTCACAGAGTACGGTCACAGAGTACAGTCAGAGAGTACGATCACAGAGTACAGTCACAGAGTACGGTTACAGAGTACAGTCACAGAATACGGTCACAGAGTACGGTCACAGAGTACGGTTACAGAATACGGTCAGAGTATGGTTACAGAGTACAGTCACAGAGTACAGTCACAGAGTACAGTCACAGAGTACGGTCACAGAGTACGATTACAGAGTACAGTCACAGAGTACGGTCACAGAGCACGGTCACAGAGTACAGTCACAGAGTACAGTCAGAGAGTATGATCACAGAGTACAGTCACAGAGTACGGTCACAGAATACAGTCACAAAGTACGGTCACAGAGTACGGTCTCAGAGTACGGTCACAGAGTACGGTCACACAGTACAATTACAGAGTACAGTCACAGAGTACGATCAAAGAGTACAGTCACAGAGTACGGTCACAGAGTACAGTCACAGAATACGGTCACAGAGTACGGTCACAGAGTACGGTTACAGAATACGGTCAGAGTACGGTTACAGAGTACAGTCACAGAGTACAGTCACAGAGTACAGTCACAGAGTACAGTCACAGAGTACGATTACAGAGTACAGTCACAGAGTACGGTCACAGAGCACGGTCACAGAGTACAGTCACAGAGTACGATCAAAGAGTACAGTCACAGAGTACGGTCACAGAGTACAGTCACAGAGATCAGTCACAGAGTACGGTCACAGAGTACGGTCAAAGAGTACAGTCACAGAGTACGGTCAGAGAGTACAGTCACAGAGTACGGTCACAGAGTACGGTCACAGAGTACAGTCACAGAGTACAGTCAGAGAGTATGATCACAGAGTACAGTCACAGAGTACGGTCACAGAATACAGTCACAAAGTACGGTCACAGAGTACGGTCTCAGAGTACGGTCACAGAGTACGGTCACACAGTACGATTACAGAGTACAGTCACAGAGTACGATCAAAGAGTACAGTCACAGAGTACGGTCACAGAGTACGGTCACAGAGTACAGTCACAGAGATCAGTCACAGAGTACGGTCACAGAGTACGGTCAGAGAGTACAGTCATAGGGTACGGTCACAGAGTACAGTCACAGAGTACTGTCACAGAGTACGATCACAGAGTACAGTCACAGAGTACGGTTACAGAGTACAGTCACAGAGTATGGTCACAGAGTACGGTTACAGAGTACAGTCACAGAGTACGGTCACAGAGTACGATTACAGAGTAGTCACAGAGTACGGTCACAGAGTACAGTCACAGAGATCAGTCACAGAGTACGGTCACATAGTACAGTCAGAGAGTGCAGTCACAGAGTACGGTCACAGAGTACGGTCAGAGAGTACAGTCACAAAGTACGGTCACAGAGCACGGTCACAGAGTACAGTCACAGAGTACGGTCACAGAGTACTGTCACATACTACAGTCACAGAGTACAGTCACAGAGTACGATCACAGAGTATAGTCACAGAGTACGGTTACAGAGTACGGTCAGAGTACGGTTACAGAGTACAGTCACAGAGTACAGTCACAGAGTACGGTCACAGAGTACGGTCACAGAGTACGATTACAGAGTACAGTCACAGAGTACGATCAAAGAGTACAGTCACAGAGTACGGTCACAGAGTATGATCACAGAATACGGTCACAGAGTACGGTCACAGAGTACGGTCACAGAGTACAGTAACAGAGTACAGTCACAGAGTACAATCAAAGAGTACAGTCACAGAGTACGGTCACAGAGTACGGTCAGAGTATGATCACAGAGTACGGTCACAGAGTACGGTCACAGAGTACGGTCACAGAGTACAGTCACAGAGATCAGTCACAGAGTACGGTCACAGAGTACGGTCACAGTACAGTCGCAGAGTATGGTCACAAAGTACAGTCACAGAGATCAGTCACAGAGTACGGTCACAGAGTACAGTCACAGAGTACAGTCACAGAGTACGGTTACAGAGTACAGTCACAGAGTATGGTCACAGAGTACGGTTACAGAGTACAGTCACAGAGTACAGTCACAGAGTACAGTCACAGGGTACGGTCACAGAGTACAGTCACAGAGTACGATCACAGAATACAGTCACAGAGTACGGTCACAGAATGCGGTCACAGTGTACGATCACAGAGTACCGTCACAGAGTACGGTTTCAGACTACAGTCACAGAGTACGGTCACAGAGTACGATTACAGAGTACAGTCACAGAGTACGGTCACAGAGTACAGTCACAGAGTACAGTCACAGAGTACGGTTACAGAGTACATTCACAGAGTACGGTCACAGAGTAGTCACAGAGTACGGTCACAGAGTACAGTCACAGAGATCAGTCACAGAGTACGGTCACAGAGTACAGTCACAGAGTACGGTCACAGAGTACGGTCACAGAGTACGGTTACAGAATACGGTCAGAGTACGGTTACAGAGTACAGTCACAGAGTACATTCACAGAGTACGGTCACAGAGTACGATTACAGAGTACAGTCACAGAGTACGGTCACAGAGCACGGTCACAGAGTACAGTCACAGAGTACGATCAAAGAGTACAGTCACAGAGTACGGTCACAGATTACGGTCACAGAGTATGGTCACAGAGTACGGTCACAGTGATCAGTCACAGAGTACGGTCACAGAGTACGGTCAAAGAGTACATTTAGAGAGTACGATCAGAGAGTACAGTCACAGAGTACGGTCACAGAGTACGGTTACAGAGTACAGTCACAGAGTACAGTCACAGAGTACAGTCACAGTGTACGGTCACAGAGTACAGTCAGAGAGTACGGTCACAAAGCACGGTCACAGAGTACAGTCACAGAGTACGATCAAAGAGTACAGTCACAGAGTACGGTCACAGAGTACGGTCACAGAGTATGGTCACAGAGTACGGTCACAGTGATCAGTCACAGAGTACGGTCACAGAGTACGGTCACAGAGTACATTTAGAGAGTACGATCAGAGAGTACAGTCACAGAGTACGGTCACAGAGTACGGTTATGGAGTACAGTCACAGAGTACAGTCATAGAGTACAGTCACAGGGTACGGTCACAGAGTACAGTCACAGTGTACGATCACAGAGTACAGTCGCAGAGTATGGTTACAGAGTACAGTCACAGAATACAGTCACAGAGTACGGTCACAGAATGCGGTCAAAGTGTACGATCACAGAGTACAGTCACAGAGTACGGTTACAGAGTACAGTCACAGAGTACGGTCACAGAGTACGATCACAGAGTACGGTCACAGAGTACAGTCACAGAGTACGGTTACAGAATACGGTCAGTGTACGGTTACAGAGTACAGTTACAGAGTACAGTCACAGAGTACAGTCACAGAGTACGGTCACAGAGTACAGTCACAGAGTACGGTTACAGAGTACAGTCACAGAGTACGGTCACAGAGTACAGTCACAGAGTACGGTCACAGAGTACGGTCACAGAGTATGGTCACAGAGTACGGTCACAGAGATCAGTCACAGAGTACGGTCACAGAGTACGGTCACAGAGTACGGTCACAGAGTACAGTCACAGAGTACGGCCACAGAGTACAGTCACAGAGTACAGTCAGAGAGTACGATCACAGAGTACAGTCACAGAGTACGGTTACAGAGTACAGTCACAGAATACGGTCACAGAGTACGGTCACAGAGTACGGTTACAGAATACGGTCAGAGTACGGTTACAGAGTACAGTCACAGAGTACAGTCACAGAGTACAGTCACAGAGTACGGTCACAGAGTACGATTACAGAGTACAGTCACAGAGTACGGTCACAGAGCACGGTCACAGAGTACAGTCACAGAGTACGATCAAAGAGTACAGTCACAGAGTACGGTCACAGAGTACGGTCACAGAGTATGGTCACAGAGTACGGTCACAGAGTACATTTAGAGAGTACGATCAGAGAGTACAGTCACAGAGTACGGTCACAGAGTACGGTCACAGAGTACAGTCATAGAGTACGGTCACAGAGTACGGTTACAGAGTACAGTCACAGAGTACAGTCACAGAGTACAGTCACAGGGTACGGTCACAGAGTACAGTTACAGAGTACGATCACAGAGTACAGTCACAGAGTACAGTTACAGAGTACAGTCACAGCGTACAGTCACAGAGTACGGTCACAGAGTACGGTCACAGAGTACAGTCACAGAGTACGAACACACAGTACAGTCACAGAGTACGATCACAAAGTACAGTCACAGAGTACGGTCACAGAGTACAGTCACAGAGTACGATCACAGAATACAGTCACAGAGTACGGTCACAGAATGCGGTCACAGTGTACGATCACAGAGTACCGTCACAGAGTACGGTTTCAGACTACATTCACAGAGTACGGTCACAGAGTAGTCACAGAGTACAGTCACAGAGATCAGTCACAGAGTACGGTCACAGAGTACAGTCACAGAGTACGGTCACAGAGTACGGTCACAGAGTACGGTTACAGAATACGGTCAGAGTACGGTTACAGAGTACAGTCACAGAGTACAGTCACAGAGTACGGTCACAGAGTACGATTACAGAGTACAGTCACAGAGTACGGTCACAGAGCACGGTCACAGAGTACAGTCACAGAGTACGATCAAAGAGTACAGTCACAGAGTACGGTCACAGAGTACGGTCACAGAGTATGGTCACAGAGTACAGTCACAGAGTACAGTCACAGAGTACGGTCACAGAGTACAGTCACAGAGTACGGTCACAAAGCACGGTCACAGAGTACAGTCACAGAGTACGATCAAAGAGTACAGTCACAGAGTACGGTCACAGAGTACGGTCACAGAGTATGGTCACAGAGTACGGTCACAGTGATCAGTCACAGAGTACGGTCACAGAGTACGGTCACAGAGTACATTTAGAGAGTACGATCAGAGAGTACAGTCACAGAGTACGGTCACAGAGTACGGTTATGGAGTACAGTCACAGAGTACAGTCACAGAGTACAGTCACAGGGTACGGTCACAGAGTACAGTCACAGTGTACGATCACAGAGTACAGTCACAGAGTATGGTTACAGAGTACAGTCACAGAATACAGTCACAGAGTACGGTCACAGAATGCGGTCAAAGTGTACGATCACAGAGTACAGTCACAGAGTACGGTTACAGAGTACAGTCACAGAGTACGGTCACAGAGTACGATCACAGAGTACGGTCACAGAGTACAGTCACAGAGTACGGTTACAGAATACGGTCAGTGTACGGTTACAGAGTACAGTCACAGAGTACAGTCACAGAGTACAGTCACAGAGTACGGTCACAGAGTACAGTCACAGAGTACGGTTACAGAGTACAGTCACAGAGTACGGTCACAGAGTACAGTCACAGAGTACGGTCACAGAGTACGGTCACAGAGTATGGTCACAGATTACGGTCACAGAGATCAGTCACAGAGTACGGTCACAGAGTACGGTCACAGAGTACAGTCACAGAGTACGGCCACAGAGTACAGTCACAGAGTACAGTCAGAGAGTACGATCACAGAGTACAGTCACAGAGTACGGTTACAGAGTACAGTCACAGAATACGGTCACAGAGTACGGTCACAGAGTACGGTTACAGAATACGGTCACAGAGTACAGTCACAGAGTACGGTTACAGAATACGGTCAGTGTACGGTTACAGGGTACAGTCACAGAGTACAGTCACAGAGTACAGTCACAGAGTACGGTCACAGAGTACGATCAAAGAGTACAGTCACAGAGTACGGTCACAGAGTACGGTCACAGAGTATGGTCACAGAATACGGTCACAGTGATCAGTCACAGAGTACGGTCACAGAGTACATTTAGAGAGTACGATCAGAGAGTACAGTCACAGAGTACGGTCACAGAGTACGGTCACAGAGTACAGTCATAGAGTACGGTCACAGAGTACGGTTACAGAGTACAGTCACAGAGTACAGTCACAGAGTACAGTCACAGGGTACGGTCACAGAGTACAGTTACAGAGTACGATCACAGAGTACGGTCACAGAGTACGGTTACAGAGTACGGTCACAGAATGCGGTCAAAGTGTACGATCACAGAGTACAGTCACAGAGTACGGTCACAGAGTACGATCACAGAGTACGGTCACAGAGTACAGTCACAGAGTACGGTTACAGAATACGGTCAGTGTACGGTTACAGGGTACAGTCACAGAGTACGGTCACAGAGTACAGTCACAGAGTACGGTCACAGAGTACGGTCACAGAGTACGGTCACAGAGTATGGTCACAGAGTACGGTCACAGAGATCAGTCACAGAGTACGGTCACAGAGTACGGACACAGAGTACAGTCACAGAGTACGGTCACAGAGTACAGTCACAGAGTACAGTCAGAGAGTACGATCACAGAGTACAGTCACAGAGTACGGTTACAGAGTACAGTCACAGAATACGGTCACAGAGTACGGTCACAGAGTACGGTCACAGAATACGGTCACAGAGTACGATCACAGCGTACAGTCACAGAGTACGGTTACAGAGTACAGTCACAGAGGACAGTCTCAGAGTACGGTCTTAGAGTACGGTCTCAGAGTACAGTCACAGAGTACGGTCACAGAGTACGGTCACAGAGTACGGTCACAGAGTATAGTTACAGAGTACAGTCACAGAGTACAGTCACAGAGTACAGTCACAGGGTACGGTCACAGAGTACAGTCACAGAGTACGATCACAGAGTACAGTCACAGAGTATGGTTACAGAGTACAGTCACAGAGTACAGTCACAGAATACAGTCACAGAGTACGGTCACAGAATGCGGTCAAAGTGTACGATCACAGAGTACAGTCACAGAGTACGGTTACAGAGTACAGTCACAGAGTACGGTCACAGAGTACGATCACAGAGTACGGTCACAGAGTACAGTCACAGAGTACGGTCACAGAGTACGGTCACAGTACAGTCACAGAGTACGGTCACAAAGTACAGTCACAGAGATCAGTCACAGAGTACGGTCAGAGAGTACGGTCAGAGAGTACAGTCACAGAGTACGGTCACAGAGTACAGTCACAGAGTACGGTCACAGATTACGGTCACAGAGTACAGTCACAGAGCACAGTCAGAGAGTACGATCACAGAGTACAGTCACAGAGTACGGTTACAGAGTACCGTCACAGAATACGATCATAGAGTACGGTCACAGAGTACGGTCACAGAATACGGTCACAGAGTACGATCACAGAGTACAGTCACAGAGTACGGTTGCAGAGTACAGTCATAGAGGACAGTCTCAGAGTACGGTCTTAGAGTACGGTCTCAGATTACGGTCACAGAGTACTGTCACAGAGTACGGTCACAGAGTACGGTCACAGAGTACAGTCACAGAGTACAGTCACAGGGTACGGACACAGAGTACAGTCACAGAGTACGATCACAGAGAACAGTCACAGAGTATGGTTACAGAGTACAGTCACAGAATCCAGTCACAGAGTACGGTCACAGAATGCGGTCACAGTGTACGATCACAGAGTACAGTCACAGAGTACGATCACACAGTACAGTCACAGAGTACGATCACAAAGTACAGTCACAGAGTACGGTCACAGAGTACAGTCACAGAGTACGATCACACAGTACAGTCACAGAGTACGATCACAAAGTACAGTCACAGAGTACGGTCACAGAGTACGGTTACAGAGTACAGTCACTGAGTACAGTCACAGAGTACTATCACAGAGTACAGTCACAGTGTATGGTTACAGAGTACAGTCACAGGGTATGGTCACAGAGTACAGTCACAGAGTACGATCACAGAGTACAGTCACAGAGTATGGTTACAGAGTACAGTCACAGAATACAGTCACAGAGTACGGTCACAGAATGCGGTCACAGAGTACAGTCACAGAGTACGATCACACAGTACAGTCACAGAGTACGATCACAAAGTACAGTCACAGAGTACGGTCACAGAGTACGGTCACAGAGTACAGTCACAGAGTACGATCACACAGTACAGTCACAGAGTACGATCACAAAGTACAGTCACAGAGTACGGTCACAGAATGCGGTCACAGTGTACGATCACAGAGTACAGTCACAGAGTACGATTACACAGTACAGTCACAGAGTACGATCACAAAGTACAGTCACAGAGTACGGTCACAGAGTACAGTCACAGAGTACGATCACACAGTACAGTCACAGAGTACGATCACAAAGTACAGTCACAGAGTACGGTCACAGAGTACGATTACAGAGTACAGTCACAGAGTACGGTCACAGAGTACGATTACAGAGTACAGTCACAGAGTACGGTCACAGAGTACATTCACAGAGTACGGTCGCAGAGTACAGTCACAGAGTACAGTCACAGAGTACGGTTACAGAATACGGTCAGTATACGGTTACAGAGTACAGTCACAGAGTACAGTCACAGAGTACAGTCACAGAGTACGGTTACAGAGTACAGTCACAGAGTACAGTCACAGAGTACAGTCACAGGGTACGGTCACAGAGTACAGTCACAGAGTACGATCACAGAGTACAGTCACAGAGTGTGTTTACAGAGTACAGTCACAGAGTACAGTCACAGAATACAGTCACAGATTACGGTCACAGAATGCGGTCACAGTGTACGATCACAGAGTACAGTCACAGAGTACGGTTACAGAGTACAGTCACAGAGTACGGTCACAGAGTACGGTTACAGAGTACAGTCACAGAGTACAGTCACAGAGTACAGTCACAGGGTACGGTCACAGAGTACAGTCACAGAGTACGATCACAGAATACAGTCACAGAGTACGATCACAGAGTACGATCACAGAGTACGGTCACAGAGTACAGTCACAGAGTACGTTCACAGAGTACGGTCACAGTACAGTCACAGAGTACGGTCACAAAGTACAGTCACAGAGATCAGTCACAGAGTACGGTCAGAGAGTACGGTTACAGAGTGCAGTCACAGAATACGATCACAGAGTACGGTCACAGAGTACGGTCACAGAATACGGTCACAGAGTACGATCACAGAGTACAGTCACAGAGTACGGTTACAGAGTACAGTCATAGAGGACAGTCTCAGAGTACGGTCTTAGAGTACGGTCTCAGAGTACGGTCACAGAGTACTGTCACAGAGTACGGTCACAGAGTACGGTCACAGAGTACAGTCACAGAGTACAGTCACAGAGTACAGTCACAGAATACAGTCACAGATTACGGTCACAGAATGCGGTCACAGTGTACGATCACAGAGTACAGTCACAGAGTACGGTCGCAGAGTACAGTCACAGAGTACGGTTACAGAATACGGTCAGTATACGGTTACAGAGTACAGTCACAGAGTAAAGTCACAGAGTACAGTCACAGAATACGGTTACAGAGTACAGTCACAGAGTACAGTCACAGAGTACAGTCACAGGGTACGGTCACAGAGTACAGTCACAGAGTACGATCACAGAGTACAGTCACAGAGTATGTTTACAGAGTACAGTCACAGAGTACAGTCACAGAATACAGTCACAGAGATCAGTCACAGAGTACGGTCAGAAAATACGGTCAGAGAGTACAGTCACAGGGTACGGTCACAGAGTACAGTCACAGAGTACGGTCACAGAGTACAGTCACAGAGTACAGTCACAGAGCACAGTCAGAGAGTACGATCACAGAGTACGATCACACAGTACAGTCACAGAGTACGATCACAAAGTACAGTCACAGAGTACGGTCACAGAGTACGGTTACAGAGTACAGTCACAGAGTACAGTCACAGAGTACTATCACAGAGTACAGTCACAGTGTATGGTTACAGAGTACAGTCACAGGGTACGGTCACAGAGTACAGTCACAGAGTACGATCACAGAGTACAGTCACAGAGTATGGTTACAGAGTACAGTCACAGAATACAGTCACAGAGTACGGTCACAGAATGCGGTCACAGAGTACAGTCACAGAGTACAGTCACAGAGTACGATCACACAGTACAGTCACAGAGTACGATCACAAAGTACAGTCACAGAGTACGGTCACAGAGTACAGTCACAGAGTACGATCACACAGTACAGTCACAGAGTACGATCACAAAGTACAGTCACAGAGTACGGTCACAGAGTACGGTCACAGAATGCGGTCACAGTGTACGATCACAGAGTACAGTCACAGAGTACGATCACACAGTACAGTCACAGAATACGATCACAAAGTACAGTCACAGAGTACGGTCACAGAGTACAGTCACAGAGTACGATCACACAGTACAGTCACAGAGTACGATCACAAAGTACAGTCACAGAGTACGGTCACAGAGTACGATTACAGAGTACAGTCACAGAGTACGGTCACAGAGTACGATTACAGAGTACAGTCACAGAGTACGGTCACAGAGTACAGTCACAGAGTACAGTCACAGAGTACGGTTACAGAGTACATTCACAGAGTACGGTCGCAGAGTACAGTCACAGAGTACAGTCACAGAGTACGGTTACAGAATACGGTCAGTATACGGTTACAGAGTACAGTCACAGAGTACAGTCACAGAGTACAGTCACAGAGTACGGTTACAGAGTACAGTCACAGAGTACAGTCACAGAGTACAGTCACAGGGTACGGTCACAGAGTACAGTCACAGAGTACGATCACAGAGTACAGTCACAGAGTATGTTTACAGAGTACAGTCACAGAATACAGTCACAGATTACGGTCACAGAATGCGGTCACAGTGTATGATCACAGAGTACAGTCACAGAGTACAGTCACAGAGCACAGTCAGAGAGTACGATCACAGAGTACAGTCACAGAGTACGGTTACAGAGTACAGTCACAGAGTACTGTCACAGAGTACGGTCACAGAGTACGGTCACAGAGTACGGTCACAGAGTACAGTCACAGAGTACAGTCACAGAGTACGGTCACAGAGTACAGTCACAGAGTACAGTCACAGAGTATGGTCACAGAGTACAGTCACAGAGCACAGTCAGAGAGTACGATCACAGAGTACAGTCACAGAGTACGGTTACAGAGTACAGTCACAGAGTACAGTCACAGAGTACAGTCACAGGGTACGGTCACAGAGTACAGTCACAGAGTACGATCACAGAATACAGTCACAGAGTACGATCACAGAGTACGATCACAGAGTACGGTCACAGAGTACAGTCACAGAGTACGTTCACAGAGTACGGTCACAGTACAGTCACAGAGTACGGTCACAAAGTACAGTCACAGAGATCAGTCACAGAGTACGGTCAGAGAGTACGGTTACAGAGTGCAGTCACAGAATACGATCACAGAGTACGGTCACAGAGTACGGTCACAGAATACGGTCACAGAGTACGATCACAGAGTACAGTCACAGAGTACGGTTACAGAGTACAGTCATAGAGGACAGTCTCAGAGTACGGTCTTAGAGTACGGTCTCAGAGTACGGTCACAGAGTACTGTCACAGAGTACGGTCACAGAGTACGGTCACAGAGTACAGTCACAGAGTACAGTCACAGAGTACAGTCACAGAATACAGTCACAGATTACGGTCACAGAATGCGGTCACAGTGTACGATCACAGAGTACAGTCACAGAGTACGGTCGCAGAGTACAGTCACAGAGTACGGTTACAGAATACGGTCAGTATACGGTTACAGAGTACAGTCACAGAGTAAAGTCACAGAGTACAGTCACAGAATACGGTTACAGAGTACAGTCACAGAGTACAGTCACAGAGTACAGTCACAGGGTACGGTCACAGAGTACAGTCACAGAGTACGATCACAGAGTACAGTCACAGAGTATGTTTACAGAGTACAGTCACAGAGTACAGTCACAGAATACAGTCACAGAGATCAGTCACAGAGTACGGTCAGAAAATACGGTCAGAGAGTACAGTCACAGGGTACGGTCACAGAGTACAGTCACAGAGTACGGTCACAGAGTACAGTCACAGAGTACAGTCACAGAGCACAGTCAGAGAGTACGATCACAGAGTACGATCACACAGTACAGTCACAGAGTACGATCACAAAGTACAGTCACAGAGTACGGTCACAGAGTACGGTTACAGAGTACAGTCACAGAGTACAGTCACAGAGTACTATCACAGAGTACAGTCACAGTGTATGGTTACAGAGTACAGTCACAGGGTACGGTCACAGAGTACAGTCACAGAGTACGATCACAGAGTACAGTCACAGAGTATGGTTACAGAGTACAGTCACAGAATACAGTCACAGAGTACGGTCACAGAATGCGGTCACAGAGTACAGTCACAGAGTACAGTCACAGAGTACGATCACACAGTACAGTCACAGAGTACGATCACAAAGTACAGTCACAGAGTACGGTCACAGAGTACAGTCACAGAGTACGATCACACAGTACAGTCACAGAGTACGATCACAAAGTACAGTCACAGAGTACGGTCACAGAGTACGGTCACAGAATGCGGTCACAGTGTACGATCACAGAGTACAGTCACAGAGTACGATCACACAGTACAGTCACAGAGTACGATCACAAAGTACAGTCACAGAGTACGGTCACAGAGTACGATTACAGAGTACAGTCACAGAGTACGGTCACAGAGTACGATTACAGAGTACAGTCACAGAGTACGGTCACAGAGTACAGTCACAGAGTACAGTCACAGAGTACGGTTACAGAGTACATTCACAGAGTACGGTCGCAGAGTACAGTCACAGAGTACAGTCACAGAGTACGGTTACAGAATACGGTCAGTATACGGTTACAGAGTACAGTCACAGAGTACAGTCACAGAGTACAGTCACAGAGTACGGTTACAGAGTACAGTCACAGAGTACAGTCACAGAGTACAGTCACAGGGTACGGTCACAGAGTACAGTCACAGAGTACGATCACAGAGTACAGTCACAGAGTATGTTTACAGAGTACAGTCACAGAATACAGTCACAGATTACGGTCACAGAATGCGGTCACAGTGTATGATCACAGAGTACAGTCACAGAGTACAGTCACAGAGCACAGTCAGAGAGTACGATCACAGAGTACAGTCACAGAGTACGGTTACAGAGTACAGTCACAGAGTACTGTCACAGAGTACGGTCACAGAGTACGGTCACAGAGTACGGTCACAGAGTACAGTCACAGAGTACAGTCACAGAGTACGGTCACAGAGTACAGTCACAGAGTACAGTCACAGAGTATGGTCACAGAGTACAGTCACAGAGCACAGTCAGAGAGTACGATCACAGAGTACAGTCACAGAGTACGGTTACAGAGTACAGTCACAGAGTACTGTCACAGAGTACGGTCACAGAGTACGGTCACAGAGTACGGTCACAGAGTACAGTCACAGAGTACGGTTACAGAATACGGTCAGTATACGGTTACAGAGTACAGTCACAGAGTACAGTCACAGAGTACAGTCACAGAGTACAGTCACAGAGTACGGTTACAGAGTACAGTCACAGAGTACGTTCACAGAGTACGGTCACAGTACAGTCACAGAGTACGGTCACAAAGTACAGTCACAGAGATCAGTCACAGAGTACGGTCAGAGAGTACGGTCAGAGAGTACAGTCACAGAGTACGGTCACAGAGTACAGTCACAGAGTACGGTCACAGAGTATGGTCACAGAGTACAGTCACAGAGCACAGTCAGAGAGTACGATCACAGAGTACAGTCACAGAGTACGGTTACAGAGTACAGTCACAGAGTACTGTCACAGAGTACGGTCACAGAGTACGGTCACAGAGTACGGTCACAGAGTACAGTCACAGAGTACGGTTACAGAATACGGTCAGTATACGGTTACAGAGTACAGTCACAGAGTACAGTCACAGAGTACGGTTACAGAGTACAGTCACAGAGTACAGTCACAGGGTACGGTCACAGAGTACAGTCACAGAGTACGATCACAGAGTACAGTCACAGAGTATGTTTACAGAGTACAGTCACAGAGTACAGTCACAGAATACAGTCACAGATTACGGTCACAGAATGCGGTCACAGTGTACGATCACAGAGTACAGTCACAGAGTACGGTTACAGAGTACAGTCACAGAGTACGGTCACAGAGTACGATCACAGAGTACGGTCGCAGAGTACAGTCACAGAGTACGGTCACAGAGTACGGTCACAGTACAGTCACAGAGTACGGTCACAGAGCACGGTCACAGAGTACAGTCACAGAGTACGATCAAAGAGTACAGTCACAGAGTACGGTCACAGAGTACGGTCACAGAGTATGGTCACAGAGTACGGTCACAGTGATCAGTCACAGAGTACGGTCACAGAGTACGGTCACAGAGTACATTTAGAGAGTACGATCAGAGAGTACAGTCACAGAGTACGGTCACAGAGTACGGTTACAGAGTACAGTCACAGAGTACGGTCACAGAGTACGGTTACAGAGTACGGTCACAGAGTACAGTCACAGAGTACAGTCACAGAGTACGGTTACAGAATACGGTCAGAGTACGGTTACAGAGTACAGTCACAGAGTACAGTCACAGAGTACGGTCACAGAGTACGATTACAGAGTACAGTCACAGAGTACGGTCACAGAGCACGGTCACAGAGTACAGTCACAGAGTACGATCAAAGAGTACAGTCACAGAGTACGGTCACAGAGTACGGTCACAAGTATGGTCACAGAGTACGGTCACAGTGATCAGTCACAGAGTACGGTCACAGAGTACGGTCACAGAGTACATTTAGAGAGTACGATCAGAGAGTACAGTCACAGAGTACGGTCACAGAGTACGGTCACAGAGTACAGTCATAGAGTACGATCACAGAGTACGGTTACAGAGTACAGTCACAGAGTACAGTCACAGAGTACAGTCACAGGTTATGGTCACAGAGTACAGTTACAGAGTACGGTCACAGAGTACAGTCACAGAGTACAGTTACAGAGTACAGTCACAGCGTACAGTCACAGAGTACGGTCACAGAGTACGGTCACAGAGTACAGTCACAGAGTACGATCACACAGTACAGTCACAGAGTACGATCAGAAAGTACAGTCACAGAGTACGGTCACAGAGTACGGTTACAGAGTACAGTCACAGAGTACGGTCACAGAGTACGATTACAGATTACAGTCACAGAGTATGGTTACAGAGTACAGTCACAGAGTACAGTCACAGAGTACGGCCACAGAGTACAGTCACAGAGTACGGTCACAGAGTACAGTTACAGAGTACAGTCACAGGGTACGGTCACAGAGTACAGTTACAGAGTACGATCACACAGTACAGTCACAGAGTACGATCACAAAGTACAGTCACAGAGTACGGTCACAGAGTACGGTTACAGAGTACAGTCAAGAGTACGGTCACAGAGTACGATTACAGAGTACAGTCACAGAGTACGGTCACAGGGTACAGTCACAGAGTACAGTCACAGAGTACGGTTACAGAGTACATTCACAGAGTACGGTCACAGAGTACAGTCACAGAGTACAGTCACAGAGTACAGTCACAGGGTACATTCACAGAGTACGGTCGCAGAGTACAGTCACAGAGTACAGTCACAGAGTACGGTTACAGAATACGGTCAGTATACGGTTACAGAGTACAGTCACAGTGTACAGTCACAGAGTACGGTTACAGAGTACAGTCACAGAGTACAGTCACAGAATACAGTCACAGATTACGGTCACAGAATGCGGTCACAGTGTACGATCACAGAGTACAGTCACAGAGTACGGTTACAGAGTACAGTCACAGAGTACGGTCACAGAGTACGATCACAGAGTACGGTCGCAGAGTACAGTCACAGAGTACGGTCACAGAGTACGGTCACAGTACAGTCACAGAGTACGGTCACAAAGTACAGTCACAGAGATCAGTCACAGAGTACGGTCAGAGAATACGGTCAGAGAGTACAGTCACAGAGTACGGTCACAGAGTACAGTCACAGAGTACGGTCACAGAGTACAGTCACAGAGTACAGTCACAGAGCACAGTCAGAGAGTACGATCACAGAGTACAGTCACAGAGTACGGTTACAGAGTACAGTCACAGAGTCCGGTCACAGAGTACGGTTACAGAGTACAGTCACAGAGTACAGTCACAGAGTACAGTCACAGGGTACGGTCACAGAGTACAGTCACAGAGTACGATCACAGAATACAGTCACAGAGTACGGTCACAGACTGCGGTCACAGTGTACGATCACAGAGTACCGTCACAGAGTACGGTTACAGACTACAGTCACAGAGTACGGTCACAGAGTACGATTACAGAGTACAGTCACAGAGTACGGTCACAGAGTACAGTCACAGAGTACAGTCACAGAGTACGGTTACAGAGTACATTCACAGAGTACGGTCACAGAGTAGTCACAGAGTGCGGTCACAGAGTACAGTCACAGAGATCAGTCACAGAGTACGGTCACAGAGTACGGTCACAGAGTACGGTCACAGAGTACGGTCACAGAGTACGGTTACAGAATACGGTCATAGTACGGTTACAGAGTACAGTCACAGAGTACAGTCACAGAGTACGGTCACAGAGTACGATTACAGAGTACAGTCACAGAGTATGGTCACAGAGCACGGTCACAGAGTACAGTCACAGAGTACGATCAAAGAGTACAGTCACAGAGTACGGTCACAGAGTACGGTCACAGAGTATGGTCACAGAGTACGGTCACAGTGATCAGTCACAGAGTATGGTCACAGAGTACGGTCACAGAGTACATTTAGAGAGTATGATCAGAGAGTACAGTCACAGAGTACGGTCACAGAGTACGGTTACAGAGTACAGTCACAGAGTACGGTCACAGAGTACGGTTACAGAGTACGGTCACAGAGTACAGTCACAGAGTACAGTCACAGAGTACGGTTACAGAGTACATTCACAGAGTACGGTCACAGAGTAGTCACAGAGTACGGTCACAGAGTACAGTCACAGAGATCAGTCACAGAGTACGGTCACAGAGTACAGTCACAGAGTACGGTCACAGAGTACGGTCACAGAGTACGGTTACAGAATACGGTCAGAGTACGGTTACAGAGTACAGTCACAGAGTACAGTCACAGAGTACGGTCACAGAGTACGATTACAGAGTACAGTCACAGAGTACGGTCACAGAGCACGGTCACAGAGTACAGTCACAGAGTATGATCAAAGAGTACAGTCACAGAGTACGGTCACAGAGTACGGTCACAGAGTATGGTCACAGAGTACGGTCACAGTGATCAGTCACAGAGTACGATTACAGAGTACAGTCACAGAGTATGGTTACAGAGTACAGTCACAGAGTACAGTCACAGAGTACGGCCACAGAGTACAGTCACAGAGTACGGTCACAGAGTACAGTTACAGAGTACAGTCCAGTCACAGGGTACGGTCACAGAGTACAGTTACAGAGTACGATCACACAGTACAGTCACAGAGTACGATCACAAAGTACAGTCACAGAGTACGGTCACAGAGTACGGTCACAGAGTACAGTCACAGAGTACGGTCACAGAGTACGATTACAGAGTACAGTCACAGAGTACGGTCACAGGGTACAGTCACAGAGTACAGTCACAGAGTACGGTTACAGAGTACATTCACAGAGTACGGTCACAGAGTACAGTCACAGAGTACAGTCACAGAGTACGGTTACAGAATACGGTCAGTATACGGTTACAGAGTACAGTCACAGAGTACAGTCACAGAGTACAGTCACAGAGTACGGTCACAGAGTACAGTCACAGAGTACGGTCACAGAGTACGGTCACAGAGTATGGTCACAGAGTACGGTCACAGAGATCAGTCACAGAGTACGGTCACAGAGTACGGTCACAGAGTACAGTCACAGAGTACGGTCACAGAGTACAGTCACAGAGTACAGTCAGAGAGTACGATCACAGAGTACAGTCACAGAGTACGGTTACAGTGTACAGTCACAGAATACGGTCACAGAGTACGGTCACAGAGTACGGTCACAGAATACGGTCACAGAGTTCGATCACAGAGTACAGTCACAGAGTACGGTTACAGAGTACAGTCACAGAGGACAGTCTCAGAGTACGGTCTTAGAGTACGGTCTCAGAGTACAGTCACAGAGTACTGTCACAGAATACGGTCACAGAGTACGGTCACAGAGTACAGTCACAGAGTACAGTCACAGAGTACGGTCACAGAGTATAGTTACAGAGTACAGTCACAGAGTACAGTCACAGAGTACAGTCACAGGGTACGGTCACAGAGTACAGTCACAGAGTACGATCACAGAGTACAGTCACAGAGTATGGTTACAGAGTACAGTCACAGAGTACAGTCACAGAATACAGTCACAGAGTACGGTCACAGAATGCGGTCAAAGTGTACGATCACAGAGTACAGTCACAGAGTACGGTTACAGAGTACAGTCACAGAGTACGGTCACAGAGTACGATCACAGAGTACGGTCACAGAGTACAGTCACAGAGTACGGTCACAGAGTACGGTCACAGTACAGTCACAGAGTACGGTCACAAAGTACAGTCACAGAGATCAGTCACAGAGTACGGTCAGAGAGTACGGTCAGAGAGTACGGTCAGAGAGTACAGTCACAGAGTACGGTCACAGAGTACAGTCACAGAGTACGGTCACAGAGTACGGTCACAGAGTACAGTCACAGAGCACAGTCAGAGAGTACGATCACAGAGTACATTCACAGAGTACGGTTACAGAGTACAGTCACAGAATACTATCACAGAGTACGGTCACAGAGTACGGTCACAGAATACGGTCACAGAGTGCGATCACAGAGTACAGTCACAGAGTACGGTTACAGAGTACAGTCACAGAGGACAGTCTCAGAGTACGGTCTTAGAGTACGGTCTCAGAGTACGGTCACAGAGTACTGTCACAGAGTACGGTCACAGAGTACGGTCACAAAGTACAGTCACAGAGTACAGTCACAGAGTACGGTCACAGAGTACGGTCACAGAGTACGGTCACAGAGTACAGTCACAGAGTACGATCACACAGTACAGTCACAGAGTACGATCAGAAAGTACAGTCACAGAGTACGGTCACAGAGTACGGTTACAGAGTACAGTCACAGAGTACGGTCACAGAGTACGATTACAGAGTACAGTCACAGATTATGGTTACAGAGTACAGTCACAGAGTACAGTCACAGAGTACGGCCACAGAGTACAGTCACAGAGTACGGTCACAGAGTACAGTTACAGAGTACAGTCACAGGGTACGGTCACAGAGTACAGTTACAGAGTACGATCACACAGTACAGTCACAGAGTACGATCACAAAGTACAGTCACAGAGTACAGTCACAGAGTACGGTTACAGAGTACAGTCAAAGAGTACGGTCACAGAGTACGATTACAGAGTACAGTCACAGAGTACGGTCACAGGGTACAGTCACAGAGTACAGTCACAGAGTACGGTTACAGAGTACATTCACAGAGTACGGTCACAGAGTACAGTCACAGAGTACAGTCACAGAGTACGGTTACAGAATACGGTCAGTATACGGTTACAGAGTACAGTCACAGAGTACAGTCACAGAGTACAGTCACAGAGTACGGTCACAGAGTACAGTCACAGAGTACGGTCACAGAGTACGGTCACAGAGTATGGTCACAGAGTACGGTCACAGAGATCAGTCACAGAGTACGGTCACAGAGTACGGTCACAGAGTACAGTCACAGAGTACGGTCACAGAGTACAGTCACAGAGTACAGTCAGAGAGTACGATCACAGAGTACAGTCACAGAGTACGGTTACAGTGTACAGTCACAGAATACGGTCACAGAGTACGGTCACAGAGTACGGTCACAGAATACGGTCACAGAGTTCGATCACAGAGTACAGTCACAGAGTACGGTTACAGAGTACAGTCACGGAGGACAGTCTCAGAGTACGGTCTTAGAGTACGGTCTCAGAGTACAGTCACAGAGTACTGTCACAGAATCCGTTCACAGAGTACGGTCACAGAGTACAGTCACAGAGTACAGTCACAGAGTACGGTCACAGAGTATAGTTACAGAGTACAGTCACAGAGTACAGTCACAGAGTACAGTCACAGGGTACGGTCACAGAGTACAGTCACAGAGTACGATCACAGAGTACAGTCACAGAGTATGGTTACAGAGTACAGTCACAGAGTACAGTCACAGAATACAGTCACAGAGTACGGTCACAGAATGCGGTCAAAGTGTACGATCACAGAGTACAGTCACAGAGTACGGTTACAGAGTACAGTCACAGAGTACGGTCACAGAGTACGATCACAGAGTACGGTCACAGAGTACAGTCACAGAGTACGGTCACAGTACAGTCACAGAGTACGGTCACAAAGTACAGTCACAGAGATCAGTCACAGAGTACGGTCAGAGAGTACGGTCAGAGAGTACAGTCACAGAGTACGGTCACAGAGTACAGTCACAGAGTACGGTCACAGAGTACGGTCACAGAGTACAGTCACAGAGCACAGTCAGAGAGTACGATCACAGAGTACATTCACAGAGTACGGTTACAGAGTACAGTCACAGAATACTATCACAGAGTACGGTCACAGAGTACGGTCACAGAATACGGTCACAGAGTACGATCACAGAGTACAGTCACAGAGTACGGTTACAGAGTACAGTCACAGAGGACAGTCTCAGAGTACGGTCTTAGAGTACGGTCTCAGAGTACGGTCACAGAGTACTGTCACAGAGTACGGTCACAGAGTACGGTCACAAAGTACAGTCACAGAGTACAGTCACAGAGTACGGTCACAGAGTACGGTCACAGAGTACGGTCACAGAGTACAGTCACAGAGTACGATCACACAGTACAGTCACAGAGGACGATCAGAAAGTACAGTCACAGAGTACGGTCACAGAGTACGGTTACAGAGTACAGTCACAGAGTACGGTCACAGAGTACGATTACAGAGTACAGTCACAGAGTATGGTTACAGAGTACAGTCACAGAGTACAGTCACAGAGTACGGCCACAGAGTACAGTCACAGAGTACGGTCACAGAGTACAGTTACAGAGTACAGTCACAGGGTACGGTCACAGAGTACAGTTACAGAGTACGATCACACAGTACAGTCACAGAGTACGATCACAAAGTACAGTCACAGAGTACAGTCACAGAGTACGGTTACAGAGTACAGTCACAGAGTACGGTCACAGAGTACGATTACAGAGTACAGTCACAGAGTACGGTCACAGGGTACAGTCACAGAGTACAGTCACAGAGTACGGTTACAGAGTACATTCACAGAGTACGGTCACAGAGTACAGTCACAGAGTACAGTCACAGAGTACGGTTACAGAATACGGTCAGTATACGGTTACAGAGTACAGTCACAGAGTACAGTCACAGAGTACAGTCACAGAGTACGGTCACAGAGTACAGTCACAGAGTACGGTCACAGAGTACGGTCACAGAGTATGGTCACAGAGTACGGTCACAGAGATCAGTCACAGAGTACGGTCACAGAGTACGGTCACAGAGTACAGTCACAGAGTACGGTCACAGAGTACAGTCAGAGAGTACGATCACAGAGTACAGTCACAGAGTACGGTTACAGTGTACAGTCACAGAATACGGTCACAGAGTACGGTCACAGAGTACGGTCACAGAATACGGTCACAGAGTTCGATCACAGGGTACAGTCACAGAGTACGGTTACAGAGTACAGTCACGGAGGACAGTCTCAGAGTACGGTCTTAGAGTACGGTCTCAGAGTACAGTCACAGAGTACTGTCACAGAATCCGTTCACAGAGTACGGTCACAGAGTACAGTCACAGAGTACAGTCACAGGGTACGGTCACAGAGTATAGTTACAGAGTACAGTCACAGAGTACAGTCACAGAGTACAGTCACAGGGTACGGTCACAGAGTACAGTCACAGAGTACGATCACAGAGTACAGTCACAGAGTATGGTTACAGAGTACAGTCACAGAGTACAGTCACAGAATACAGTCACAGAGTACGGTCACAGAATGCGGTCAAAGTGTACGATCACAGAGTACAGTCACAGAGTACGGTTACAGAGTACAGTCACAGAGTACGGTCACAGAGTACGATCACAGAGTACGGTCACAGAGTACAGTCACAGAGTACGGTCACAGTACAGTCACAGAGTACGGTCACAAAGTACAGTCACAGAGATCAGTCACAGAGTACGGTCAGAGAGTACGGTCAGAGAGTACAGTCACAGAGTACAGTCACAGAGTACGGTCACAGAGTACGGTCACAGAGTACAGTCACAGAGCACAGTCAGAGAGTACGATCACAGAGTACATTCACAGAGTACGGTTACAGAGTACAGTCACAGAATACTATCACAGAGTACGGTCACAGAGTACGGTCACAGAATACGGTCACAGAGTACGATCACAGAGTACAGTCACAGAGTACGGTTACAGAGTACAGTCACAGAGGACAGTCTCAGAGTACGGTCTTAGAGTACGGTCTCAGAGTACGGTCACAGAGTACTGTCACAGAGTACGGTCACAGAGTACGGTCACAAAGTACAGTCACAGAGTACAGTCACAGAGTACGGTCACAGAGTACGGTCACAGAGTACGGTCACAGAGTACGGTCACAGAGTACAGTCACAGGGTACGGTCACAGAGTACAGTCACAGAGTACAGTCACAGAGTACGATCACAGAGTACAGTCACAGAGTATGGTTACAGAGTACAGTCACAGAATACAGTCACAGAGTACGGTCACAGAATGCGGTCAAAGTGTACGATCACAGAGTACAGTCACAGAGTACGGTCACAGAGTACAGTCACAGAGTACGGTCACAGAGTACGATCACAGAGTATGGTCACAGAGTACAGTCACAGAGTACGGTTACAGAATACGGTCAGTGTACGGTTACAGAGTACAGTCACAGAGTACAGTCACAGAGTACAGTCACAGAGTACAGTCACAGAGTACGGTCACAGAGTACAGTCACAGAGTACGGTCACAGAGTACGGTCACAGAGTACGGTCACAGAGTATGGTCACAGAGTACGGTCACAGAGATCAGTCACAGAGTACGGTCACAGAGTACGGTGACAGATTACAGTCACAGAGTACGGTCACAGAGTACAGTCACAGAGTACAGTCAGAGAGTACGATCACAGAGTACAGTCACAGAGTACAGTTACAGAGTACACTCACAGAATACGGTCACAGAGTACGGTCACAGAGTATGGTCACAGAATACAGTCACAGAGTACGATCACAGAGTACAGTCACAGAGTACGGTTACAGAGTACAGTCACAGAGGACAGTCTCAGAGTACGGTCTTAGAGTACGGTCTCAGAGTACAGTCACAGAGTACAGTCACAGAGTACGGTCACAGAGTACGGTCACAGAGTATAGTTACAGAGTACAGTCACAGAGTACAGTCACAGAGTACAGTCACAGGGTACGGTCACAGAGTACAGTCACAGAGTACGATCACAGAGTACAGTCACAGAGTATGGTTACAGAGTACAGTCACAGAGTACAGTCACAGAATACAGTCACAGAGTACGGTCACAGAATGCGG
>NW_027254382.1:460000-479948 GCF_044704955.1 Pristiophorus japonicus | reverse complement strand
CTCTCGGCAATCTATCTCTGTTCCTACCTCCACAATCATTCTTCCTTTATGATTCTCATATAGTCCGTGTTGGAAAATATGAACGTTGCCTTCAATGTCACACGCTAATTGATCTTGCATCAATTTTCTACGATCTACCATTCGGGAAAGTATAATGTAAGATCGAGGGAGGTTTACTGATTGATATCGATAATTTAACGATAGGTTTAGATAGCTATTTATTTGGAGACTGTCAAGGAGACAAGGTAAGTGATCAGTTGTGAGTTATAATATTGTTTATTTACTTGTTATGGCTGTGCTCTGAACATAATTAACTTGTATCAGTTTCTAACAAGAACATGGATTCAGTGCAGGAATTGAGAAAGTGAGAATTATGTTTTCAGGAATTATTTATTCAATGCAATTGTTGCATGCTGTGTCTATATAAAACGTGCATTGAATTCCACATATGTTTATATCCTGATGTGTTTTGTGTGCTTTACTTTTTGCATAGGTGTGGATCATGATCTCTTGTTTTCGTTTTCCCTGTGTTTGTGTTTTAATATGTAACTGTATGTGTTATATATAATTGTGCGCGTGTTTATGTAAGTGTGTGTATGTTTATATGTAAGTCTTTGTGTGTTTTTGTATATGTGTATTTACATATATAAGTGTGCGTGTTATGTGTAGTAATGTGCATGTACCTTATGTGTATATGTAAGCGTTTTTGTATGTTGAGGTCTGTGTTTGTGTTTTTATGTGTAACTATGTGATTTTGAGTGTAACTGCGTGTGTATTTGTGTGTGTGATTTGTGTATGTGTGTTTGTGTTGATATGTGTGGTTATGCGTGTGTAAATGTGTGTGTTAATGCTTGTGTTTGTGTACTTTGTGTAAGACTGCGTATGTTTACTCAAAGTTTCAGAGAGTACCAGTAACTGAGTCTGAAAATAACAATGTGCATTATATTCTGGATACCTATATTATTCTGTGTTAGTGTGAAGATGTGTTTGTTTATTTGTAAGTCTGGGTGTGTTTGTATGGAAGTGTGCACTTACACAAAAACATGCAAACTTACACACAACCACGAACACACGTACACATAAAGACACACACTCACATTTACAGGCATTCTTGCCCGCTCGATGTAAAAGTGTTTCTGTGTGAGACGCAATGTGATGTCAGTTGATGGATTTCAACAATTCAACGATGGGCCTCGGATCTATCTTGGAGATAACCATGAAAAACCTGCAGAGGATTGAATAACTAGTTTACATTTTGACTATTAAAATGCAATCAATTAGTTTACGAATAACTGACATAGATTTAGCCAAATACTAGTTAAAGCTAAAATGTTGAACAATATTTATTATACAATATGATGCATATGCGGCAAGTTTAACGTTTTCTGACTGCGAGTTGGAAACTGTCATTTTACTTGTTGCTACTGAGTTCACAGAATAGAGATTGGTTGACTTCCCCTCTCTGCGGTAGGGACGGGGGGCGGATGGTGGGCGTGTGAGGTACATTGGGTTAACAATTGTCCTTTCCCCTCTCTCTGGTGGTTGAGTTTGAGGTACATTGGATTAAAAATTGTCCTTTCCCCTCTCTCTGGTGGTTGAGTGTGAGGTACATTGGGTTAACAATTGTCCTTTCCCCTCTCTCTGGTGGTTGCGTGTGAGGTACATTGGGTTAACGATTGTCCTTCCCCTCTCTCTGGTGATTGAGTGTGAGGTTCAGGGTGTTAACCATTATGCTTTCCCCTCTCTCTGCTGGCGAGTTGAAGGGACAGTGGGTTAACCATTCCCTGTCCTCTCTTTCTGGTGTGATAATGGGAGGTGCAGTTCATGTACGTGTCTGACTCTCTTTTCAGTTTGCAGAAGATGCGAAGCTTCAAAATAAAACTGGCCTCAATTCTGAAGGGATGGACAACATGAGAAACAGGGACACCAATATCTAAATGGCTGCATTTGTTTGTCGGAAATGGGAATGTCAAAGATTCCTCCAGTGGGAGGAAAGTTGCTGAAGTTATTTTGAGGAAACCTGTCATGAAAGAGCTTCACCCTGTCTCCAACCAGTGGTTTATCTGAGCTGGGAACTTTGGCTTTACAAGCCTTGGACCCGACTCCTGTAAATAGCCTGCTTAAGTTTAGCAGCCTCCCGCGTTCGCAAAAATGGGTAGCAAAACAATATTAATTGAGTGGCTATGTATTTAACTCGCAATTGGAAGAAAAGGCCGTTACAGTATTTTATTTAAGAATTTTAATGCAATCGAGAGATTCTCATTGACAAGAATTCACCGTATCTACCAGCTTAAAAGAAATCTTCACAAAAGTCGGTTTACCACTGGACTTATTGACGGTTCTGTTGGTGATCTTCAAGGGGATCGCTTCATGTCTCATCACACAGGAGTAAGAAACGCCGCTGGCCCACTCCTCGGCTGCAATGGATAGCAGGCTGTAGATGAAGAAGGAGCTGCTGCCGTTCTCCGCCATCACCTCGGTGTTCTTGTAGTTGCCGGAATCCATCGGCTTGTCATTGACGGTCCATTTGACGAAGATTTCTTGGGGGGAGAAACCTCTCATTAAGCAGTTGAAGGCTAAGAAAGTTTGAACGGAGACTTCTTCTGCCGAGGGCAGGAGGACAGACACGGCCGGTTCCCGCGGATCTTTAGCTGCAGAACAATTACATTAAAGGTCAATAAACTGGATAATTCCAGAGACAAAGAAACTGGTGGTTCGATGTGAGAGAAATGTGCTTTGTGCTGATTTTTAAAGGATTCCCTTTTTCCCCTCTGTGGCCTGTCTGCTTTACAGCACGGAGCAGAGGGGGATGCAATCCATCACTCTGGGTGCTTTAGGTGTAGGACTGGAAAATAACATAGCATTTTCTTCCCAACTGGTCATTTATGCTCCAAACGAGCCTCGTCCACCTAATTTTATCGAACACAAATAAAATATATTTCCCTTTTTCCCTCATCGACATATCCAGATTCCACTTAAGTGCATCATTTCGGGTCCCAGTCCGATTATTTAGTGGAATCAACATTTCAATTATCAGAACAGTCCATTAATACACTTAATAGAGCCAATTAGCACATGCACGGAAATAGTCAGAACGTCTCACTTGTTGCTACAATTTCTCCGCTCATCCTTTCCCTTGCGGATGGAATCTCTTATAGTCGCTATAATAATGGTGCCTCATCAAGGACCAGAACTCATCACCGCTTAGCCAGGTTTGTTTAGAGATGTTTATGTTGCTGATGTCACTGTTGGGAGCTTCGCCAACTTCGACGATTTCCTTTTCTCGAGTCCTGGACACTTTGATTGCATCAGGACCATTAGACACGACACAGGATACTGTCTCAAGTAAGACCTGTTCTACTGACGGTTGCAGAACAGTGATTTCTGGATCGGTGCATTGGATATAAATCAAGCCAATCTTCATCTTCACAATCAGGGTAACAGCATGCAGCCTTCATTCCCCCAAGAAGAATAAATCACCTTTGAGATATCACGCACTCGCTGTCGCTTAAACAAATCGTTATTGGAAGGACAACAGATTGGAAACGTGTCCAGGAGACTCTTTAACATTTTCTTTGTGTTTACATCCAGAGCCACCTGTAATGTGCTGTGAAGCAAATACCCGGCGTAAAACATTAAATACATTCGTGCACAATATTATTATGAACTGAATAGCGCTCTTCCCGAAAACCCTTGTTCCATTACGCCCGACTAAAGATCCTTGTGCCCAAACGTTATCACCGTTCTAAAAATGACTCTGCCCCAGGTTCAAGAGCTCAACACGAAACTTACACTGGCTCAAAACGAATAACAAATCCAACTCAGGATTTTAGAATCGAAACGAAATAAAGTTAATATCCTGGTGTCTTGTGATTCTTGGGGCGATGAAAATGTACAAGCAGCACTTGCAGCCCCCGTCCAAGGAGAAGTGAAAGGTCGGGAGAATGAGTTTGGGAATCATGTGTAATGTTGGTGTGAAGTAGTTTTTTCATTTCTTTCATTAGTGAGCCTTTATCATGCCTCGTTAAAAAATGTTAGAAGGAAATATGACATTCAGTCCATCAAGCCTGTTCCTCCATTCAATTAGTTCTTGGATGACCTGCATGTTGTGTATCTGTATAGCATGCATTCCCATGTTCCGATACAAGGCAGCGCATCCTCTGAAGTCGCAAGGGATCCCAGCATCCCTTGGGAGCACTGTATATAAGCTGGCCTCTAAGGCCTGTTAATCATTCTGGAGTGTCTTAATAAAGACTGAGGTCACTGTTACTTTAACCTCCCTGTGTGCAGTCTCATCTGTGTTTGGAACACAATAACTGGAGACGAGTATACGAATCCTACGCAAAGATGCACCAAACTGTGGGCATCCTGGAGAATTTCGCGGATGGTGAGGACTGGGAAGCCTATGTCGAACATCTAGACCAGTACTTTGTAGCCAACGAGCTGGATGTAGAAGGAAGCACTGGAAAAACGAGAGCGGTCCTCCTCATGATGTGCGGGGCACCGACCTACAGCCTCATGAAGAGACTTCTGGTTCTGATGAAACTCACAGATATGTCACATGAGGAGCACTGTACACTGGTTCGGGAGCATCTTAACCTGAGGGAGAGCGTGTTGATGGCGAGGTATCGGTTCTACCCGTGCAAGCGATCTGAATGTCAGGACTTGGCGAGCTGTGTCGCTGAGCTAAGGCAACTTGCAGGACAATGTGAGTTGAATGGCTACCTGGAGCAAATGCTCAGATTTGTTGTACTGGGTATTGGCCACGAGACCATCCTATGAAACTTTTGATCTGTAGAGACACCTACCCTCATTAAGGCCATTGCGATAGCACAGGCGTTTATGTCCACCAGTGAAAACAGCAAACAAATGTCTCAGTACACAAGTGCTAGCAATGTTCATAAATTAACTGGAACTGTGTTTTCGAGCAGCAATGTACAGGGCAGAACCCACGAGTCTGCAACTGCCAGAAGGCCTCAGGTGACCCAGATGACTCAGAGCCCGCAACAAAGGATGAATGCAAGGCAATTCCACATTGATGGCTTTGTGGAGGCTTCCATTCAGCCTATTCATGCCGCTTCAAAGGGTATGATTGCAAGAGCTGTGGAACAATGGAACACCTCCAACGAGCTTGCAGATGAGCTGCAAGCTCGGCAAAACGTGCTAACCACCACGTGGCAGAGGAAGATCGGTCCATGGTGGATCAAAGCTATTTCGAGGCACAGAGAGAGGAGGCAGATGCTGAAATACAATGGGTTCACACATTTTGGATTAAATGTCCACCTATAATGCTAAATATGAAATAGAATTGCTTACCCGTAGCCATTGAACTGGACACTGGCGCAAGCCAATCGACCATGAGTAAAAAGATGTTTCAGAGACTGTGGTGCAACACGGCACTCAGACCATCCCTGAGCCCCATCCACACGAAACATATAACCTGCACCAAAGAGCTTATCACTGTCCTGGGCAGCGCCATCGTCAAGGTCACCTACGAGGGCATGGTGCATGAACTGCCACTCTGGAATGTCTCGGGGGATGACCCCACACTGCTTGGAAGGAGCTGGCTGGGCAAAATCCGCCGGAACTATGATGACATCCGAGCGCTATCACATGTCGATGAGGCCTCATGTACCCAGGTTCTTAAAAACTGTCCTTTCTTTTTGAACCAGGCATTGGAAACTTTTCCGGGTGAAGGTCCCACTTGGTCCCAGAGGCACGACCCTTTCACCACAAGGCGCGAGCGATACTGCACATGATGAGGGAGAGAGTGGAAATCGAGCTGGACAGGCTGCAACGCGAGGGCATGATCTCCCCAGTAGAATTCAGCGAGTGGGCTAGCCCGATTGTTCCATTACTCAAAGGTGATGGCACGGTCAGGATTTGTGGCGATTATAAAGTAACTATTAATCGTTTCTCTCTACAGGACAAATACCCACTACCTAAGGCAGATGACATATTTGTGACGCTGGCAGGAGGCAAGATGTTGGCCAAGCTCGACCTGACTTCGGCCGACATGATGCAAGAGCTGGAGGAGTCTTCGAATGGCCTCACCTGCATCAACACACAAAAGGATTGCTCATCTACAACAGATATCCATTTGAACTCGGTCGGCTGCAACGATCTTCCTGAGAAACACGGAGAGCCTACTCAAGTCAGTACCGCGCACGGTGGTTTTTCAGGACGACATATTGGTCAAAGGTCGGAACACGATCGAGCACCTACAAAACTTGGAGGAGGTCCTTCAGCGACTGGATCGCATAGGGCTGGGGCTGAAAAGGTCGAAATGCATCTTGATGGCAACAGAAGTTGTGTTTTTGGGGAGAAGGATCACGGCGGATGGCATTTGGCCCACAGATGCCAAGACAGGGGCTGTCAGGAACGCTCCCAGGACACAGAACGTCATGGAGCTGCGGTCGTTCCTGGGACTCCTCAACTATTTTGGTTACTTCCTACCGGGGTTAAGCACCCTCTTAGAGCCCCTACATGTGTTATTGCCTAAAGGTGAGAACTGGTTATGAGGAAAAAAAAAGTAATTGCTTTTGAGAAAGCCAGAAATATTTTATGCTCCATCAAGCTGCTTATATTGCATAACCCGTGGAAAAGACTTGTGGTAGCATATGATGCGTCGTCGTACAGAGTCGAGTGTGTATTACAACAAGCTAACAACGCGCAGAAGTTGCAACCTGTCGCCGATGCCTCCAGGAGCTTGTCTAAGGCCGAGCGGGCCTACAGAATGATTGAGAAAAAGGCATTACCGTGTGTGTTCGGGGTAAAGAAAATGCATCAGTAACTGTTTGGCCTCATATTTGAGCTGGAAACCGAACACAAGCCCCTCATATCCCTGTTCATTGAAAACAAGGGGATAAATACTAATGACTCATCCCGCATACAAAGGTGGGCACTCGCGCTATCAGCGTATAACTATACCATCCGCCACAGGCCAGGCACCGATAACTGTGCAGTTGCTCTCAGTTGGCTACCATTGCCCACCATGGGGGCGTAAATGGCGCAGCCTGCAAACTTATTGACGGTGGCGCAACCCGCAGACTTGTTGATGAGCATGGAAGCGTTTGAAAATGATAAATCACCGATCACGGACCACCAGATTCGGACTTGGACCAGCCAAGAACCTCTTCTGTCCCTAGTAAAAAACTGTGTACTGCATGCGAGCTGGGCCAGCAAACCCGTTGAAATGCAAAAGCTAATCAAGCCGTTCCAGCGGCAAAAGGACAAGCTGTCCATTCAGGCAGACTGTCTGTTGTTCAGTAACCACGTAGTGCTACCCAAAAAGGGCAGGGAGACGTTCATCTCGGATCTCCAAAGCATACCACCGGGTATAGTAATGATGAAACCGATAGCCAGATCCCACGTGTGGTGGCCCGGTACCGACTCTGACTTACAGTCTTGTGGACGCCAATGCAGCATGTGTGCTCAGTTGAGCAACACGCCCAGAGAGGCACCACTAAGTTTGTGGTCCTGGCCCTCCAGACCATGATCGAGGATCCATGTCGACTATGCGGGCCCGTTTCACGGTATAATGTTCCTGGTGGTGGTGGATGATTTTTCAAGATGGATTGAATGTGAAATAATGTTGGGAAGCACCGCCACCGCCATCATTGAAAGCCTGAGGGCCATGTTTGCCGCCCACGGCCAGCCTGACATACTGGTCAGTGACAACGGGCCATGTTTCACCAGTGCCGATTTTAAAGAATTCATGACCCGCAATGGAATCAAACATGTCACCTCCGCCACGTTTGAACCATCCTCCAATGGGCAGGCAGAGCGGGCAGTACAAACAATCAAACAGAGCCTCAAACAATTCACAGAAGGCTTACTCCAAACCCGCCTGTCCCGAGTACTGCTCAGCTACTGCACGTGACCCCACTCACTCACAGGAGTTCCCCCGGCTGAGCTACTCATCAAAAGGACACTTAAAACCAGACTCTCACTGGTTCACCCCAACCTGCATGACCAGGTAGAGAACAGGCGGCAGCAAAAAATGTAAACGATGGTCGCGCCACTGTGTCAGGGGAAATTGATCTGAATGACCCTGTGTTAAACTATAGACATGGTACCAAGTGGATCGCGGGCAGGGTGATAGCTAACGAAGGGAGTAGGATGTTTGTACTCAAACTAGACAATGGACAAATTTGCAGAAGCACATGGACCAAACGAGGCTGTGGTTCAGAGACTGCCCTGAACAACCCACAACAGACACCAGCTTTTCGAGCGCATAACACACACCAAAAGGATCAGCAACACCACGCCGGACCAGGAAATCGAACCCATCACGCCCAACAGCCCAGCAAGGCCAGGCTCACCCAGCAGGTCTGCAGGGCCAACAACACAACAGCCCAACGAGGGCGCAGCCAACACACCAGAACCGATATTTGTATCAAGGCCGTCCACCAGGGAAAGAAAGGCTCCCGACCGCCTCACCTTGTAAATAGGTTTCATTTTGATTTTGGGGGGGAGTGATGCTGTGCATCTGTAAAGCATGCACTCCCATGTTCCGCCAGCAGGGAGCGCATCCCAAGAAGTCCCAAGGGATCCCAGCATCCCTTGAGAGCACTGTATATAAACTGGCGCCGAAGGTCTGTTACTCACTCTGGAGCGTCTTAATAAAAACTGAGGTCACTGTTACTTTAACCTTCCTCTGAAGTCTCATCTGTGTTAGGAACACAATACTATACCTCAATATCATCGATCTGCCACATTTCTGTAACCCCTGATGCCCTTGCCTAACAAAGATGTATCGATCTCAGTTTTGACATTTTCAATTGATCCTCCGCCTCAACAGCTGTTGGGGGAGAGATTTCCAGATTACTATTATCATTTGTGTGAAAGAATCCTTCCTGACCTCATTCCCCAATGGGCTCGCTTGAATTTAAAGTTTCTGCCCCTTGTTCTCAACCCCGCACCAAGGAAATATTTTCTCTCTACCCTAACAATTCCGTTTATCAAGTTAAACAACTTAGATCACCTCTTTACCTTCAAAATGCAAAGTAATACAAGCCTATTCTGTGCTACCTGTCCTCATTATTTAACCATTTTAGCCGCGGTATGATTCGGGTGAATTTGCATTGCACCCGCTCTAAAGCCGGTATATCCATCCTGCAGCGCGGTGCATGGAACTGAACACAATGTTCTAAATAGGGCAGGCGCCCTTTCTAGCAGTGGGTCCTGAGACAGTTACCAGCAAAGGGTTCCAACACCTACTGTCGCTCCATCTCAGTATAAACCTGAGACCAAGGGCAGCAGACATATTGTCTGAAATAAGAGCAGAGGGAAAGCAAGAGCAAAATACTGCAGATGCTGCAATCTGAAATAAAAACAGAAAATACTGGAAATCTCAGCGGGTCAGGCAGCATCTGTGGAGAGACAAAAAAGTTTCAGGTCGATGACCCTTCGTCAAGGCGAACATCTTGCGAGGTTATTAAATCCTGAACCATGAGGAATCCCGAATCAGAAGATTGTGGGTTCAAGTCGCACTCCACATTCTTGAACAAAAAATGTAAGCTGCCACTCCCAGTGCAGTACTGCGGGAGCGCTGCATTGTGGGAGGTGCTGTATTTCGGATGAGATCGGAAACCAAGGCCCCATCTGACCTTTGAATTGGATGGAAAATATCCCTCGGAGTTATTTCGAAGATGAGCAGGGCATTTCTCTCAGTTTTCCTGGACAATACTTACGCCTCCACAAACAGCACTAAACAAAAAGATTATCTGGTCATTATCACATTGCTGTTCATGGGACTTTACTCTCTAAAAATTGGCCGCCGCGATTTCTACAGTAAAACAGTGACCACAATTCAAGAAGAACTTCCTTGGCGGTAAAGCACTTTAGGACAACTGGAGTTCGGCCATGGCAGTTCTTTCTTTTATATTATAATGGAAGGAACCATAAACAGCACGATTGTATATTGGAAATAGAGCTTTCTCAGAATAAACCTCAGACTAAGGACACCTCATTCACTATCTGACATCACCGCTCAGGGAAACCTTTGACGAGGTTATGGAATCCTGAACCGTGAGGGAACTTAAATTAGGACGTACAACGAAAGGAAGCCCAATCTGTATGTTTGGTAATGAAAAAAGTTCTGTGCTCTTTGCTAATTCGAATAAAAGCTCTGATTGACATCCGCGCTCATAATCATTTGGGACTTCACGGGGTTGTGTCCATTATCGTGAGATCTGGCGAAGTTTTGGCTTTGTGTGAACACTTGATGAGAGACCTGGCAGGTAGAGACAAGGGGCAATGTCAGCCGACTGGTCACCGAGAAGTTTCAGTTCACTTCACAGATGGGAGAGGTGACGAAGCCCTAATGCATGAGTTGACCAGTGCTCAGCCAATTCACGGTCAGTCCCTTTGGACGGAATTCGAGGATTGAACACACAGCTGTTGCATATTTGATGATGGTGATTTCTTCACGGACGTCAGCATGAGGATAACGGTTGAATGATGTACCACACGATGTGCAAGAATTTTTTTTATTGAGATTATTTATTGCAATCCAAACAATTAACAATTGTGAAGAGTTTTTTTCATAGAAACAGGCCATTCAGTCCAATAGGCTGATTTTTATGTTACACATGAGTCTCCTCTGTCCCTACTTCATCTCCACCTATCAACACCTTCGATCCCTTTATCCGTCGTCTACGTATCTGCATTCCCCTGAAATGCATCTATAATATTTGCCTCAATTACTACTACCAATGGTAGCGAGATCCACATTCCACCCACTCTCTGGGTGAAGAAGACCCTCCTGAATTCCCTATTGAATATCTTATATTTATGTGCCCTAGTATCAGGCTCCTACTCAAGCAGAAATATTTTCTACCCGACTAACCTTTCAAACCCCTTCATAATTTCAAAAAACTTTATTCGGTCACCCCTCAGCCTTCACTTTTCTTGAAAAAAAAGATCCCCAGCCGGTTTAATTATTCTTGGCAGTTAAAATCTTTCAGTTCTGGTATTCTCCTTGGAAATCTTTATTTGCACTTCTCCAGTGCTTCTGTATCATTCTTCTCATATGTAAGCCAGAACTATGCTCAGTAAATTAAGTGTGATTATGTCGATCAGAACTGAACACAGCGTCCAAAGTGTGATGTTGAGATCACACTTGTACACCTTTGAAGAATAGCTCCATTCAGCCCATAAGCGTGAACCCGCTTCTCGCTTTAATTTTCTGCTCCACTACCACTCTGACGTCTCCATCCTCAGTCTCTTACACGGTTCCAACGAATCTCAATGCAAGCACGAGGAATAGCACCTTATCTTAGATTTTACAGCATTATTTGCTCAATATCGAATTCAATAGAAATTCAGACCAGAACTTCCGCCTCTATGTTGATGGTTCTGCCGTTCCCATTTTTACTTCAAGTAGACCAAACATTTCTTTCTTAACTTGTCCCATTACCATCTCCTTTTGCCTAGCACCATCATCGCTTTTGTCTTTATATCACTCTTGCCTTCTATTCTATCACAGATCTTACCATTTGTTCTTTACTCCACACCACCTAACCCTGACTCGAAACTTGCTTAATAATATTAAAAATATACAACTGTTTCAACTTTTGATGAAGGGTCTTCGACCTGAAATCTTCAACCTATTTATCTCTCCACAGACACAGTCAGACCTGCTGATTATGTTCAGCATGTTCAGTAGACAGATAGAAAGACAGATAGATAGAGATGTACAGAGATAGACAGATCGATAGATAGATAAATAGGTATATTGATAGATTGATAGATAGATGTTAGATAGACAGATAGATAGATAGATAGATAGATAGATAGATAGATAGATAGATAGATAGATAGATAGATAGATAGATAGATAGATAGATAGATAGATAGATAGATAGATAGATAGATAGATAGATAGATAGATAGATAGATGGATGGATGGATGGATGGAAAGATATGTCGATATATGTACAAGCATATAGAGGGAGTTGTTGATATAAATTAAGATAGATAGAGCAATATGTAGATTATTGGGCAGACTGATAGATAGAAAGGTATTGATGCAATAAACAATTTGGTAGATTGACAAAAGTCCTTTTGATGCCAAGGAGTAGATCAAGGATATGAACAGAAGGATAGCGAATTATTTTGAATAAAAGCTCATCTCAGTTATCCGTTCGGATTAAGAATGTGGAAAATGCTTAGTGTCACCATCAGGGTATAGAAATCATATTGTGTGCTGTAACATGATCTACTGCACAATGGCAGTGAGAACTAGTCATACACTAATATTGTGGGAGGAAGTCAGGAGATATAAATCTCAGTATGTACTGACACATGATTTACTGCACGGTGGTTATGGGAGCAAGCATGTACAAATGTAGTGTGAGGAAGTCACAGATGAAAATATCAGTATCGACTGACACCAGATCTAAGATGAACACTGTCACTATTTAATAACATAGCTCAGGAACTTTGGCCTACCCAGTCCACCAATATGGGAGAACAGCTGTATCCCGTCTATCTGTGTCTGAATTTGAAACCAGATCCAAATAAAGGTACTGAACTACTGACACGTCCTGTCCACCATTACATAGAACAGTCCCTCAACCCTTGTCAGCGTTTACATTTCACCTCAAGTTCTGGGGTTGAGTAAAACACTCATCTCACCAATGCTTGTATACTATTGAGATTCACATCAGAAATCGTATCCAATTCGGGCGGGTGGAGGAAAATGGACAGCTAGATTGATAGTTAAACATAGTCTCTGCATCTACCTTGTCGAACACCCTCAGTAACTTATATGTTTCAATGTGATCACTTCTCATTCTTCCAATCCCCAATATGTATAGATCAAACCTGATCAACCTATTTTCATAATCCCCCCCCTTTTATCACAGGATTCAAACTAGTGAACCTTTTCTGAACTGCCTCCAAAACCAGGATATCCATCCTTAAATAAGGAGACCAAAACTGTATGCAGTACTGTTGGTGTGCTCAAACCAATAACCTCTACAGTGTAGCAGGATTTCCCTGTGTTTAACTCCCATCCTCTTTGCAATAAAGACCAACATTCAATTTGCCTTCCTGATTACTTGCTGTACATAAATACTAACTTTTGTATTTAATGCTCAAGACGTCAGGCCCCTCTGTCCTACTGCATTTTGTAATCCATCTCCATTAAAATATTAAATTGCTTTTTTATTGTTCGTGCCAAAGTGGATAAGCTCACAATTTCGCAATTTATGCACCATCTATCAAATGTTTTCCCACTCACTTAGCCTGTCTATATCCCTTTGCAGATTATTTGTGTCCTCCTCACAACATGCTTTCCCACGCATTTTTGTATCATCAGCAAACTTGGCTAAATTATATTCGGTCCCTTCATCCAACTCATTAATATAGAGTGTAAATAGTTATAGGCCATCGCACCGATAACTGTGGCATCCCAATAGTTACCGTTTGCCCCCCGCAAAATGACCCGTTTATTCCAACTCTTTGTTTTCTTTAGTTAGCCAAACCTCTATCTATGCCAATATATTACCACCGACCCCCTGAGCTTGTATCCTGTGCAGTAACCTTTTTTGTGGTAACTTATCGAATGCCTTCTGGACATCCAAATACAGCACATACACTCGTACCCCCTTACCACCCTGATAATTACATCCTCAAAGAACTCAAGAAAATTTGGGAAACATGATTTAATTTCAAAAAAGCATGCTGACTCTGCTTGAATGTATCATGCGTTTCCATGTAATGTAACGCTTCTTCTTCCTTTCTAAAGTAATCTTGCATTTTCCCAAAGACAGATGTTATGCTAACCTGTGTACAATTTCCTGCTTTCTGTCGTCTTTCTTTTTTAAATAGGACCGTTATATTTGCGATTTTCCAAACTGTTGGGATCTCTCCAAAATCCAGGGAATGTTTCTAAATTGCAACCAATCCATTCAATATCTCTGCAGCTACTTCTTTTAAGACACGAGGATGCAGACCATCAATTCCAGGCGATTTATCCAACTTTAGTCCCATTATTTTACCCAATAATCTTTCTTTAGTGAAACTGATTGTTTTAAGTTTCCTCCTCCCTATAGCTACTTTATTGTCGTACCTGGGCAGAACCGGAACCAATGTTCTACGGGGAGTGTTTGCTCGTGCTGTTGGGGAGGAGATAAACGAATATGGCAGGGGGATGAGAACCAATGCAGGGAGACAGAGGGAAACAAAAAGGAGACAAAAGCAAAAGACAGAAAGGAGATGAGGAAAAGTGGAGGGCAAAGAAACCAAATGCAAAGAACAAAAAGGGCCACTGTACAGCAAAATTCTAAAAGGACAAAGGGTGTTAAAAAAGCAAGCCTGGAGGCTTTGTGTCTTAATGTAAGGAGTATCCGTAATAAGCTGGATGAATTAACTGTGCAAATAGTTCTTAACAAATATGATGTGATTGGGATTACAGAGCCGTGGCTCCAGGATGATCAGAGCTGGGAACTCAACATCCGGGGGTATTCAATATTCAGGAAGGATTGAATAAAAGGAAAAGGAGGTGAGGTAGCATTGCTGGTTAAGGAGGAGTTTAATGCAATAGATAGGAAGGACATTAGCTTGGATGATGTAGAATCTATATGGGCAGAGCTGCAGAACACCAAAGAGCAAAAAACGTTAGTGGGAGTTGTGTACAGACCTCACAACAGAATAGTGATGTCGGGGAGGGCATCCAACAGGAAATTAGGGGTGCATGCAATAAAGGTGCAGCAGTTATAATGGATGACTTTAATATGCACATAGATTGGGCGAACCAAACTTGAAGCAATACGGTGGAGGAGGATTTCCTGGGGTGCATAAGGGACGGTTTTCGATACCAATATGTCGATGAACCAACTAGGGGGGAGGCCATCTTAGACTGGGTGTTGTGTAATGAGAGAAGACTAATTAGCAATCTCGTTGTGCGAGGCCCCTTGGGGAAGAGTGACCATTAAATGGTGGAATTCTGCATTAGGATGCAGAATGAAACAGTTAATTCAGAGACCATGTTCCAGAACTTAAAGAAGGCTAACTTTGAAGTTATGAGGCGTGAATTGGCTAGGATAGATTGGCGAATGAGACTTAAGGGGTTGACTGTGGATGGGCAATGGCAGACATTTAGAGACCGCATGGATGAACTACAACAATTGTACATTCCTGTCTGGCGTAAAAATAAAAAGGAGAAGGTGGCTCAACCGTGGCTATCAAGGGAAATCAGGGATAGTATTAAAGCCAAGGAAGTGGCATACAAATTGGCGAGAAATAGCAGCGAACCCGGGGACTGGGAGAAATTTACAACTCAGCAGAGGAGGACAAAGGGTTTGAGTAGGGCAAGGAAAATCGAGTACGAGAAGAAGCTTGCAGAGAACATTAAGACGGATTGCAAAAGTTTCTATAGATATGTAAAGAGAAAAAGGTTCGTAAAGACAAAGGTAGGTCCCCTGCAGTCAGAATCAGGGGAAGTCATAACGGGGAACAAAGAAATGGCGGACCAATTGAACAAGTACTTTGGTTCGGTATTCACTAAGGAGGACACAAACATCCTTCCGGATATAAAAGGGGTCAGAGGGTCTAGTAAGGAGGAGGAACTGAGGGAAATCCTTATTAGTCGGGATATTGTGTTGGGGAAATTGATGGGATTGAAGGCCGATAAATCCCCAGGGCCTGATGGAATGCATCCCAGAGTACTTAAGGAGGTGGCGTTGGAAATAGCGGATGCATTGACAGTCATTTTCCAACATTCCATTGACTCTGGATCAGTTCCTATCGAGTGGAGGGTAGCCAATGTAACCTCACTTTTTAAAAAAGTAGGGAGAGAGACAACGGAGAATTATAGACCAATCAGCCTGACATCGGTAGTGGGTAAAATGATGGAAACAATCATTAAGGATGTCATAGCAGTGCATTTGGAAAGATGTGACATGATAAGTCCAAGTCAGCATGGATTTGTGAAATGGATATCATGCTTGACAAATCTTCTGGAATTATTTGCGGATGTTTCCAGTAGAGTGGACAAGGGAGAACCAGTTGATGTGGTATATTTCGTCTTTCAGAAGGCTTTCGACAAGTTCCCACACAAGAGATTAATGTGCAAAGTTAAAGCACATGGGATTGAGGGTAGTGTGCTGACATGGATTGAGAACTGGTTGTCAGACAGGAAGCAAAGTGTAGGAGTAAATGGGTACTTTTCAGAATGGCAGGCATTGACTAGTGGGGTACCACAAGGTTATGTGCTGGGGCCCCAGCTGTTTACACTGTACCTTAATGATTTAGACGAGGGGATTAACTGTAGTATCTCCAAATTTGCGGATGACACTAAGTTGGGTGGCAGTGTGAGCTGCGAGGAGCATTCTATGAGGCTGCCGAGCGACTTTGATAGGTTAGGTGAGTGGGCAAATGCATGCAGATGAAGTATAATGTGGATAAATGTGAGGTTATCCACTTTGGTTGTAAAAATAGAGAGACAGACTATTATCTGAATGGTGACAGATTAGGAAAAGGGGCGGTGCAACGAGACCTGGGTGTCATGGTACATCAGTCATTGAAGGTTAGCATGCAGGTACAGCAGGCGGTTAAGAAAGCAAATGGCATGTTGGTCTTCATAGCGAGCGGATTTGAGTACAGGGGCAGGGAGGTGTTGGTACAATTATACAGGGCCTTGGTGAGGCCACACCTGGAGTATTGTGTAGAGTTTCGGTCTCCTAACCTGAGGAAGGATACTCTTGCTATTGAGGGAGTGCGGCGATTCCCGGGATGGTGGGACTGACCTATCAAGAAAGACTGGATCAACTAGGCTTGTATTCACTGGAGTTCAGAAGAATGACAGGGGACCTCATAGAAACTTTTAAAATTTTGATGGGTTTAGACAGGTTAGATGCACGGAGAATGTTCCCAATGTTGGGGTAGTACTGAACCAGGGAACACAGTCTGAGGATAAGGGGTAAGCCATTTAGGACCGAAATGAGGAGAAACCTCTTCACCCAGAGACTAGTGAACCTGTGGAATTCTCTACCACAGAATGTTGTTGAGGCCAATTCACTAAATATATTCAAAAAGGAATTAGATGAAGTCCTTACTACTAGGGGGATCAAGGGGCATGGCGAGAAAGCAGGAATGGGGTACTGAAGTTGCATGTTGAGCCATGAACTCATTGAATGGAGGTGCAGGCTAGAAGGGCCGAATGTCCTAATCCTGCACCTATTTTCTATGTTTCTATGTTTCTATATTGGGATGTTTTTAGTATCGTGTACCGTGAAGACTGATAACAAATATTTGTTCATATATAGATAGAGAGATAGATAGATGGATAGGTAGATATGTACATATAAAGGTAGATAGATGGATAGATGGAGAAAAAGAGCGAGAGATTGTGTGTGAGACATAGAGAGAGCGAGAGAGAGAGAGATAGATAGATAGATAGGTAGATAGATAGATAGATAGTTAGATAGATAGATAGATAGATAGAGAGAGAGAGAGAGAGAGAGAGAGAGAGAGAGAGAGAGAGAGAGAGAGAGAGAGAGAGAGAGAGAGAGAGAGAGAGAGAGAGAGAGAGAGAGAGATAGATAGATAGATGGAACGATATATCGATATATGTCCAAAATTATAGAGAGGGTTGTTAATATAAATTAGGATAGATATTGCAATATGTAGATTATTGGACAGACTGATAGATAGAAAGGTATTGATGCAATAAATAATTTGGAAGAGTGACAAATGTCATGTTGAATCCCAAGGAGTAGAATAAGAATGTGAACAGATGGATAGTGAATTATTTTGAATAAAACCCTATCTCTATTTGAAGTTCGGATTAAGAATGTGTAAAATGCTTAGTGTCATCATCAGGGTATGGAAATCTTATTGTGTGCTGACACCTGATCTACTGCACAATGGCAATGAGAACTAGTCATACACTAATACTGTGGGAGGAAGTCAGGAGATATAAATCTCAGTATGTACTGACACATGATTTACTGCACGGTGGTTATGGGGAGTGGTCATGTACAAATGTAGTGTGAGGAAGTCACAGATGAAAATATCTGTGTCGACTGACACTGGATCTAATATGAACACGTGTTACTCTGTATTAACAAAGTCCAGGAACATTGCCATAACCAGTCCCCCAATAGAAGGAGGACAACTATATCCCGTCTATCTGTGTATGAATTTGATCCCGTCTCCAAACGAAAGTCACTGAGCTACTGACAAATCCTATCCACCATTAGATAGAAAAGTCCTTCATCCCCTTGTCAGTGTTTGGATTTCACCTCAAGTTCCAGGGGTGAATCAAACACTCATCCCACCAATGCTTGTATACTATTGAGGATCACATCATAATTCGCATCCAATTGGGGTGGCAGAGGAAAATGGAGAGGTAGATAGATAGTTAAGCATGCTCTCTGCATGTAACTTGTCGAACACCGTCTGCAACTTATATGTTTCAACGTGTTCACATCTCATTCTTCTAATCCTCAATGTGTATAGATCCAACCTGCTCCACCTTTTTTCATAAGTCACCACATTTATCTCAGGATTCAAACTCGTGAAACTTTTCTGAACTCCATCCAATGCCAGAATATCCCTCCTTAAATAAGGAGACCAAAACTGTACGGAGTGTTGTTGGTGTGGTCAGACCAATATCCTGTACAGTTGTAGCAGGACTTTCCTACGTTTATATTCCATCCCCATTGCAATAAAGGCCAACATTCAACTTGCCTTCCTGATTACTTGCCTTACATTCATACTAACGTTTGTCTTTCATGCTCAAGACTTCAGGGCCCGCTGTACTGCTGCATTTTGTAATCCATCTCTATTAAAATATTAAATAGTTGTTTTGTTGTTCCTGCCAAAGTGCTTAACCTCACAGTTTCCCATAATGTGCACAATCTGCCCAATATTTCCCACTCACTTAGCCTGTCTATATCCCTTTGCAGATTCTCTGTGTCCTCCTCACCACATGCTTCCCCACCCACCTTTGCATAATCAACAAACTTGGCCACATTGCACTCCATTCATTCATTCATGTCATTAATATAGATTGCAAATAGTTGAGGCCATAGCACCGATAACTGTGGCACCCCATTAGTGACCGTTGCCCACCGTAAAATGATCTGTTTATCCCGACTCTCTGTTTTCTGTTAGTTAGCTAATCCTCTGTCCATGCCAATATAGTACCACCGACCCCCTGAGCTTGTCTCCTGTGCAGTAACCTTTTATGTGGCACCTGGTCGAATGCCTTCTGGAAATCCAAATCAGCACAGCCACTCGTACCCCCTGATAGTTACATTCTCAAAGAACTCAAGATTTTTGCCAAACATGATTTACTTCTCAAATAAATCATGCTGACTCTGCTTGAATGAATTACGCTTTTCCAAATGCAATGCTCCTACTTCCTTACTAAAGGACTCTGGCATTTTCCCAACGATAGATGTTAGGCTAACTATTGTCTAATTTCCTGCTTTCCGTCATCTTACTTTTTGAAAATAGGACCGTTATATTTGCGATTTTTCTATCCGTTGGGATCTCTCCAGAATCTAGGGAATGTTGGTAAATTGCAAACAATGCATCCAATATCTCTGCAGTCACTTCTTTTATGACCTGAGGATGCGGATCATGAGTTCCAGGCGACTTGTCCAACTTTAGTTCCATTATTTTACCCAATACATTTTCTTTAGTGAAAGTGATTGTTTTAAGTTTCCTCCTCCCTATAGTCACTTTATTGTCTATTATTGGGATGTGTTTAGTGTCTTGTACTGTGAAGATCGAAACCAAATGTTTGTTCACGGAGAGATAGAGAAACAGGTCCCTCTGTACTGCTGCATTTTGTCGTCCTTCTCTATTAAAATATTAAATTGTTTTTTATGGTTCATGCCAAAGTGGACAACCTCACTTTTTCCCACATTATGCACCATCTGCAAAATATTTTCCCACTCACTTAACCTGTCTATATCCCGTTTTATAT